>NW_023463588.1:3915-13345 GCF_013731165.1 Rhagoletis pomonella | reverse complement strand
TTTTAATATATATTAACAGTTGCAAATCATTTGTAATGGTGCACAAATATTCAGTTTCGTTACCTTTCGTTTGATATATATTAAGAGTTGCAAATCATTTATGGTCGTTCAGAAAAATTAAGTTTTCTTACAACTTTGCAAAATTTGACAAGTTAGACCTACACTTTGAATGTGCTCCTGTAGTTGAATGTGCTGAAGGCGGAAGGTACCCATGGTGCTCCTGGCGATGAAGGAGCTGAGGGTAGAAGGTACTGGTGGTGCTCCTGGCGATGAAGAAGCTGAGGGCAGAAGGTTCTAATGGTGCTCCTGGCGATGGAAATGCAAGCGTTGAAGGTGCTGATGGTGAATCCCAATCTGTTAACAAACAAAAATATCAATTCAAATTTATAAACATATAAAAAGTCTCAATACATACCTTAAGAATGTGACTAAGTCGCTGCTGTTTTGCAATCTAAAAGAAGAAATTACATTATAATTAAATAAAATTGTTAAATACGTATTCTTACCTTCAAAATTTTCGCAAAGTGACATTTCTTCACAGTATGTATACTGTCATCAAAACTCCGATGTTTCTAACTTGCTCGCTCTAGCGCATAGCATTCTTATTAGAGTACGAATTCTTATCGGGTATGTAGCTCTAACAAAGGGACATTTTTTTGACAGTTCGAACAAAAAATGTGTAAGTGTGTGGGTGAGATGACTAAAAAGTTGTGAATGGGTTTGTAAATCGTTTGATTTTCAGGGGAAAGTGTCGAGCCGTGGCTGGCAGGGTTGCTTATAAACGAGAGGTCGATAATGGAACCAGCACTATCTGCAATGGTCACACATCCGATGTGCACCGCCCTGTTGGAGGGAAATATGCATACAAAATTGCTATCTTTTAGTTTACGATAATAACGGTAAAAATATTTTAATATCACTGTACAACTTGTTTATTGATAGGTCTAATGGTGACAACATTGCTTTTCCTTGCAATTAGGGGAACGAAGGATATTGTAGATTCAGCGGCTATTGGGGACCACCTACACAAAATCATTTAAAAAAATCATTTAAAATAGCGATTTAAACAAAAAGGAACTCTGTGAGGGAAACCCATATATGTAATACTTCTATATTGGCAGTAAGCTAACTTCTCAATGTGTAAGCATTCCGAAATCAAAGCGAGACAGTCTAGTACCGTTTTTGTCAATGTATTGTGTACTTGAGTGCCGTTTTTAACCGACTTCCAAAAAAGGAGGAGGTTATCAGTTCGTCGGAATCTTTTTTTTTTTTTTTTATGTATGTATGTTACCGCATAACTTTGGACCACGTCAACCCATTTCGATAATTCTTTTTGCATCGGAAAGGTAGTGTCTCAGAGATCTGGTTGAGATCCGATCAGTGGATCATGAGATATATATATATATTTTTTTTTTATATGGGAGTTGAAGTCGGTTTTTTTTGCTAAAAATTACTTGTTGTATATGTGTCGTGTACATGTTTATTTATAAACGTATGTGTTCCTTTTCTTTCGTACGTGCTTATTGATATATCTGATCTGTAGTGTTTTCGGACGGTACTAGCTCTTACTGCCAATATAGGAGTATTACATATATGGGGAAACCATTAAATATATAAAAAAAATATTGCAGTCAAATATTGTGTTTGAAAAGATATTATATGTATGTATGTAGTATGCATTGGATTTTGACCCCTTACAATGAAAGGATTGCGTGCACTTAGGATTTAAGTTTTCAACTATTACTGTTGTTGGGAATGTCTTTACAATGGCAAACCTTCGAGTATATTTCTGTTATGAAAAATAGCTTTTCCTAAAAATACAATCGCCCTTCGGAGTCGGCGTAAAACTGTAGGTCCCTCCCCTTTGTGTGACAACATCAAGGCACACACCGCAAATCGGAGGATAAGTCAATTCTTTCTTTAACTTTTATAAAACGCCGATATTTTGTCAAACCGCCCATCGACCAGTTGCAAAACCGCCTAAATCGCAGTGGTGGTAAAAATTAGATTTGGTACCCTGAACTCCAGGCATCGAGATTTATGCATAAAATTCGTAAAATCGTTATTAAACCAACAGATTTGTAAAATAATACCTAAAGAAAATACCGCCTATCAAGGCAATGCCTTCAAAGAAAAACGTTTTTTCGCTCTCCTGTAAAGTTTGAGTGCCTTAAGATATGCGGTTTTGCATCGACGATATTGATCTTCCTGAGATAATAATTTTTAATGATCCATGAAGAAAACTTCTCTACCAGATCACATCTTTATCGATCTCGAACTTTCTTTGTCTAAAATGGTTTTGATTCATCTTATGAAACCTTTCAAGTAATCTTATTTAATTAGAAGTATTGAAGAAGCTATTATAAATAGACTATATATTAAATAAATAAGTAAATAAATAATATTTTAAACATAATAAAATATTATTTTACCTTAGAAAAATAAAATCTCTGTTAAAAAAATTACTTAAGCACTATTATAATACCACACAGTATAATATAATCTTAACTATTTGCCCATATACTTAAATCAACTCCCACACAAAACTTCGATTCTCACCCTTGTTTTACTCACCTTTGAAAGGGTACCGAGAAACGCTGTTATCGATATAACAGCAGAAGGTACTATTGAAGGATATTAATAAGTTAAGTCCATTACCAGTTTGAGCATCGATTGATGGGAACACAACAATGGCAAGAGAAAATTAACTAATTTATCTTCGTTTTCTGCGTCAAGTACAAACACAATAAACTTTATATATTGGAAAATTGAGAGCCGCGCGAAGATGTGGAAGTTAAAATTTAAGCACGCAACGTTAAAGGAAGAGAAAAAATTGGGAAAAAAGAAATCAATCTGTTCTCCAACTTGAAAGTGAGACGATAAAGCCTTCTAAATTAAAGTCATTTGATAAGTAAAAAGGCAACTAAAAACGTAAATATGTATATCTGAAGAGGTCCAAAAATGCATACTAAACACGAAAGATTACTACGAATATCATTTCCGAAATTATATAAACACAAGAAGTTTTTATTTTGTATATTAAATATATTAACTCGTAAACAAAAAATGTATATGTATCAACAATTGTATGGAGCATGGAGCCAGTTGTTGTTGATTAGTTACAAGTCGTTATTAGACCAAAAATAAAAACGGTTTTAATATTTATTAAACTTTTATTGAATACGTCTTAAAGAACACATACGGTTGATTAAGTGCTTAAACTTCACATACAATAAGTATATAAATACATAGTCCGATTTTACTATAACAAGTACAGACATCATATACGTATGCTGTTACATTTGCGCCACTATGCATATATGCATATATGTATGTATGTGTGTATATTATACTGATTCAAAAAAATCTACTAACTTCTTTTTAATGTCCCCCTTTTCAGTACCTCCGGGGGGATGTCAAAAGATGCCTGTTAAAAGCGCAACCCTTAATATTAAGTTTAAAATGTCGCGCATCGCGGTTTTCTATTTTCCATATAAATTACTTAGAAAAAACTTGTTTTTATTTTTATGTATTTATTTTTATATCACTGCGAATAAAACTTTTGAAAATGTAAAAACTCTATATATTAAAAAAATACATAAAAGCGATACAATTGCATTTGCCGTGATTTTGTAGAAACATGAGCGCTATTTGGAAGCTTTTCAACAAAAAAAGGTCAAATGCGATTTTCAATGTATACCAGAAAGAGCTTTACATGGGAAGTTAAGCATAAAACAAAACAAGCTTGAAAAGGCATTTACAATTGCATCCTTCACAATACCAAGAATTTTTAGCGGCTGTGGAAAGATGTATGTTTTTTTTTGTTTTATTTAAAAAAATTATACATATGATTTGCTACGAAATAAAAACACAAAAACTTATTATTGTTGAAACATAAAACTTAATTTTAATGTTCGGCTTCGACTTCGGTGTCGTATTTGCCGCAATAAGAAGAGATAGGCCGAAATACGTGAGTGCTAAGAGCTTGCAATGCTGGCCGACAGGGCGAACTCCTGTAAGAATAACAATGACTATATAGAGACTGACGTCCAGAACGTGCTTAAATTATGGAGGGAACACTTTTCCACCCTACTGAATGGGAACAGCAATTAAAGCTGCTGGGAAGACGAACCCGTTCCCCTGTCGATGATGACGGAGTCGTTATCCCACCACCTGACTATGACGTATACGAATTACGCGGCTGAACAACGACAAAGCCTACCAGTTGAGCTATTCGAGTACGGTGGAGAGGAGCTGATACGGTACATGCATCAACTCTTATGCAGAGTAGGGTTAGATGAACGCATGCCCGACAACTGGAATTAGGGATGTTTCGAATGTCATATTTGCGAATGCGAATGTAAGGAGTAACATTAAAAAAGCTATAATCAACTTAAGTCATCGTTTTTATTACTTAAAAATTTTGTAAATTATTAGAACATTGAACGAGTGCTTAACCTATACAGTGTTTTAATCTAGTAGTCAAAGTTCAAATGGGGAATATTATATTTCAAAAAAAGTAATTTTTCTGCCTTTCCTCCCAAGAGACAATTTCTTGGGGCTCGTATATAAGGCCGGCTGCACTGAACAATTTGTTGTATTTTAATTTAGTTTTCCACCAATCGAGAGGATTTCCACCGAGAAGAGCTCGTTTTTCTTTAAAATATGCCTTCAATTGAGCTTTAATTTCACAGTTTAGCAGTACCTGTTGAATGCCCACCATTGTTGCTTGATATACTACTTAACCGTTTAGCGCCTGAAGCTAAAAGCCGGTTATTGTCCGCCCCCTGGTTAGACAGACTGCTACTGACAATCGTTTACAAATTGAAATTTCATATGAAAATTATAAATTATGTATGAATATAAAAACATTTGTTTCTATCATTTAAATACTGCATGTGCCGGCATTTGAACCTGCGACACACAGAATTTCTAGCCGACATCTACACGTACTCGACTAAGGCAGTCAAAAGCTTTCTTGCTTTTAAATTCATATTTTTCATAAGTGACAATGAAATAAGTTCCCCTCATATTGAAATCGTAGAGCTTTTTATTTATAAGTATTGACACAGAATGCGATGGGAGCTTTTACATGAAACAAATCTTGATAAAATTTCTTTACGAATAATTTATCAAAAAAACACAGAATTGTGCAGTTGGAGCCATTTCAACAATATTAGAGTGGACGCTCTGCCCATGTACACATTTGCATTCGCAAAACATTCGTATCATTTGATGCGAATGCGAATGTCGAATGCGAATGTGTAAAATGATGCGAATCATTTGCATAACCAATGAATCCATAAGAAAGGTGGCCCTGTCATTCGCACTAACTACCGCGGGATCAGCCTTCTAATCATAGGTTACAAGGTATTTTCGAGCGCATTGTGTGAAAGACTACTGCAAAACGTCAACGAACTGATTGGGCCTTAGGCCTGGCGAATCCACCATAGACCAGGTATTCACAATACGCCAAATATTGAAAAATACCCGCGGGAAAAGGATCGACACTCACCAGCTAATTGTCGACATTAAAGCTACTTTTGACAGCCCTAAAGGAGTTGTCTATACGCCACTATGTCTGAATTTTCCCGCCAAACTGATACGACTGTGTAAAATGACGTTGAGTAATGCCACCAGCCCAATTCAGAAGTCCTCTCTCGACGTACAAAAACAATATTCGATAAGTCACTCATCATACTCGTGCTGGTATATGACGCATAAGCATGGATAATGACAACATTCGATGAGGCAGCACTTGGAATATTGAGGAAGATTTTCGGGCCTTTACGCGTTGGCGTCGGCGAGTATCGCAGATGATGGAACGATGAGTAGCATGAGCTTTACAACATATGGACATAGTGCAGCGAGTGAAATACAGCGACTGCGCTGGCTTGGCCATGTCGTTCGATTGGACTTCGGCGCTCCAGATCTGAAAGTGTTAACTTGGAAACCGCTGGTAGTAGCAGAGGAAGAAGAAGATACCTACTGCGATGGAAACACCAAGTGGAGATGGACTTGGCTTCACTTGGCATTCCCGATTGGCGTCAGTTGGCACAGAAAAGAGACGGCGCTTAGGAGGTTACAGCGCCAAATAAGAAGAAGACATGAGGTTTATTCAACAACACTTCCTGTAAATACCAGAAGCGAGAGCTTCTTAACAAACTTGAGAGTCAAATTGTGAGGAAGAAAATATTATCAAAACCATTCATTGATTGAAAAACCAAATAGCGGGCAACATACGCATTTGTGAGATTTTTCGTTGGTTAAATTTTGGCGCGCAAATTTAATTGTAAGGAATAATAGCTACTTTGGAAGTTAATTATCCATCAATAGTTTAATTTTACTAATTTTATTTTGAGCAAGTATTTTCCAAAGTCCGTGCCACAGGTTTCGAACTCATGACCAACAGGTGATGAGAAAACGTGGAAAAAATAAATACATATTTCAATTCATTCTGAAAATTTTTGTTTTGTCTCTTGCTTCAAAACTACACAGTTCGTAAAATATTTTGTATTTTGACACCAGCTAGTTTACTCACGCAATAGTTAATATTACGAAATATTTTAATAAAGATCAAATGTTTCTGATTCGTTTTGCTTTGCTGTAAATACCCAAAATGATGTATTTAAAGTTTTGCGAAATACTTGAAGAAAATGCCTATAGAATATAGAAGAATTTTTTTCCTCTCTTGTAAAATTTGTAAAAATGACTTAGCAATGCAAGCATTTTGTTACAAGATATTTTGAGATTTGAAAAATGTATTCCTTCTTATTTTCGTACTCGATATACCTGGCTATGTACAAGCGCAAAATCGGTGGCACACTTTGCATCATTGTTGCAGAGCGAAACCTCTTTTGTTACAAATGTATGTATGTATATATGTACATATATTTATTTTCAGTTCTCAGCTGTGCGTGAAATTTGCATTTGCAATGCTACCAAAGATTCACTTTCACTTTTCTTTTCATTACTTGTAACCCCTCTAAGTTATAAACGCATGTGTGTTTTTACTTACACAAGATTGTTTGCATACAAATTTATGTGCGTATGTACGTACAAATGTATTTTCATTTTGCTATACACTCCTTATTCATAATTATACCAGCAGTATGGTTCATACCATATATGTCATACAGTATATTTTGCTTAGCTGCCCATCCTACTTTGCACGAAAAACTTGTGCACTTAACCGAAAAGGCACTTAAGCGAATTACCGCAAACGAAATTTTTACCGAATGGTATCTAATTATCTATATAACTACATTAATTGATAGCCATTTTCGTTGAGAAAAATAAATAAAAGCTTGTAAAATTAGGTAATTGTAGGGCCAGTACAGGTAAATCTAATACTTTCTTCGATAGTTAATAATAGTTGCACAATTTTTAAGGCTGGTATCGCCAATGCGCAGGTATGTTGAATGCATCTATAGGAGGAGTTTCCTTATAAATGTTAAAAATAATGCCGCTAGTGCACATTTTAGGGTAGGTATCTTAAATGTGCACTTAAGCATAAAGGCAGCAAAGCAAAATATACTGTACTTCTATATTGGCAGAAAGCTAACTTCTCAATGTGTAGGCATTCCGAAAACAAAGCGAGACAATCTAGTACCGTTTTTGTCAATGTATTGTGTACTTGAGTGCCGTTTTTGTATATGTGTTGTGTACATGTTTATTTATAAACGTATGTGTTCCTTTTCTTTCGTACGTGCTTATTGATATATCTGATCTGTAGTGTTTTCGGACGGTACTAGCTCTTACTGCCAATATAGGAGTATTACATATATGGTTCATACAAATCGTTTACAGTAGACTCGTTCATATGTGCATATGTCTTTGTAGTGCAATATATATGGTGGGGAGCAGGGAGGAGTCTAGGGGATTAACTCTCCTTTGGAAGTATAAAATTAATCTAGAACACCAACAGCAAAACAAAGTATACGTTAAGTAACGTCTTCATTCTGGCGAATCGCCGCAAATCAAAGAGGACAATGGCTTTAATGGTTGAGTCAGCGGTGGTAATTTGCTTTGTCACCTGTACAACACTGTCCTGGTGTCTCCGAATGAAGCTTTAGAGCACGATAATTTTGGAAAATCACATCCATGGCAAAATTGTGACCCACAGCAGCTGTACATTCATTTCATTGGCACGGTGAAAAACTAATCTTTTGTAAATTGTTATTCCGTGAGCACACGTTTGATCCTCTGATCGGCTGTATAATGTCTCTCGAACACTGAAAGTGCAATGCCGAAAAATTTAAATTATCATTCTCGAAGCAATCGAGTTATATGTCTTCGAAATTCCATTGCACATTCATTCGCACACATACGTAACACTTCTCCAATATCCAGAAAGTGACAATGTTACTGATAAGAATTTTTTGAGTAAATGCATTTGCTCAGGTTTATTAAACTTTATAATGGCACTTGCGTTAAACTCCGTACACGAAGAAAAAAGTTACTTTTTTTCAAACAGAGTCTTTTTTTGGATTTTCCATGGTGGCGAAAAAATTTGCTGCCTCCCAAAATCTGCCACCCTGTGCCAGTGCTCCGAGAGCACCTATTGTAACTCCAGGATTGTATCTACTTCACGATGTAGAGAACAAAGGAGTCGCCGATATCGGTACCGTTATTCGTCTCTCAGTGAATTTGACAGAATTGCCGTGTGTATGACACACACACTTTCAGCCTTGCCCGCGTTTCTCTCTCGCAAATGCACCAGTGCGAAGTCACACAAAAATTATTCTCAACAAGTAAGAAAGTCTAACTTCGGGCGGGGCCGAACATTAAATACCCGGCGCAAGTATTAAATATATGTTTTTTCAACTTTCCGAAAGCTACCGCTACATGGTAAGCCGGGGTGTATCAATTTTGAGTAAATTAGCGTCCTTAAATTTCAAATTATTGAAGTTTCAAGCATTTCTGAAATATACCGTTATATGAAAAGCGTAATTTTAGCCAGATTTCAATAATTTTCAACGCTTTGCTTTTGGTACAAATTGGTATAACGGTTACCGAGATACATATATGTGATCATAAGTGGGCGGTGCCACGCTCATTTTCCAAAATTTTATCATAAATGGATTTCTTGGTAAAGAATTGTTGCAAGCATCAATTTTGAATAAATTAGCTTTAATATTTACTAATTTATCGAAGATTTTGTATTTCTCTAAATCACCGTTATATGGGATGTGGGCGTGTTTATTGTCCGATTTTAAAAATTTTCAGCCATTTGGTAAGGCCCAACAACTGTGCCAAGTTTGGACGAAATTGGTGCAGCGGTTACCAAGTTATACACATGTAACCATAAGTGGCGTGGCTACGCCCACTTTCCAAAAATTTTAATATTATCTTTCGTCTAAACGTTATTAAATAAAACACCACTTTGAGGTAAAATTTTCGAGTGACGAAAGCTGAACTAGAAACACAA
>NW_023463588.1:0-915 GCF_013731165.1 Rhagoletis pomonella | reverse complement strand
ACTTCCAAATCTCGTGTATATATAAGCGAGTCATTTCAGCATGCTACAGTGGCTGCTTTCGTCACTCGCGCGCACTGCCGTCCGCTGTGATTGTAAATATCAATTTTTAGTGAATAATCTTCAGTTGTTACTAAAATATCGCAGTTTCCGTATTTCTGGAAATTACCGTTATATGGGAAGTGGGCGTGGTTACAGTCCGATTTCGCCCATTTTCAATACCAACCTACCTTGGATAAATGGAAACCTACATACCACATTGTGTTGAGATGTCTCAATTTTTGCTCGAGTTATCGTGTACACGGACGGACGGACAGACAGACATGGCGTAATCGACTTCTCTATTCATTCTGAGCATTTATGTATACATTTGTCTATATCTTTCTCGATTCGATTTGGCTGTTACAAATAACCGTTATGTGAACAAAATTAATATACCCTTGTGCACAAGTGCGCTCGGGTATAAAAATGCTATCTGGCGGGCTTAATATTGTATTCATTGTGCTGAAATTCCAAAACTGTTACTCATCTTATTAAGACGTCTAGTTAAATTTCATATAACAAATGCATATGTTGGACGCGGAACCTTACTTTTCACTTCGCTATCGAACTCTTATTGGTTTTGTGTTTACATTTATTTAAACCAATTGCTAAAACTATAAGTAAGCGCTAAAATCTAATCATATTCATGTCATTCATTTGCCTTTCGAAAGAGACCAAAAGTATGGGTGCCAGAACATAAAAATGTTTTATGAAAGATTTTGTCTTTCGAAAGACTGAAAATAACTTCCTAAATTTGCCATTTGGAATAGGCATTAGTGTGCCATAAGGGATTTAAATATTTAAAACTCATTAGGAGCACTTTATAACGGCCCCAAAATTGGCGTTTTACTAAAGATTTTTGATATGCTACGGAAA
>NW_023463587.1:0-13352 GCF_013731165.1 Rhagoletis pomonella | reverse complement strand
TCTTCGCAGCGTTGGCGTATACAGGCACGATTCGATGGACAATCCTGGTGGATAACACATTCGGGACGACAGTTGGGCGGCGCACCGAACATACCTGGCGCGCAACTACAAGCAGCGCGATTATCAACGTCACGACATTCTGCGTTGGGGCCACAAGGACTGGGCAGGCAAGGATTTATTTTCGGTGGTGGTTCGCGAGCTGTAAGGAAGAATATTAAGAATTGCTCGTATATGCTTCTTTCTGTTTCTATACTTACGTTTTGGCACACATTGCTCAAACGGATCACCCATGTAATCGGCTGGACACGAGCAGATAGGATTGTGGTTAACCACTTGGCATTTGGCATTGAAGCCGCAGGTACCGACACAAGGATCTGTGCATTTCTGATTGATACAAGCCAAGTGCTGTGCACATTCCGAGCTAACAACACATTCGGGTCGACAGTTGGGTGGCGCGCCGAAGTAGCCTACTTGGCAGGAGCAGGTTGGACGATCGTCCACCACGCGACAAATGCTGTTAGCACCGCAAGGTGTGGGTTCGCAAGGGCTGAGCGGTAGGGTTGCTGTTGAATGAAAATGAAAGAGAGATGTTTAGAAAAAGAGAGCATTCAGAATAAAATCAATCACTTACGACTCTTTCGCTTGCAGCCAGTGAATGGATCGCCTTCATAGCCACGCGCGCAGCTGCATGTAGGCACATGATTGACTACCGCACATTCAGTGTTCGAGCCACAAGTGCCCACGCATGGATCGCGACAATGCTGCTTGATGCAGGCAAGCGCCGAAGGACACTCAGCATTGTAAACGCACTCGGGTCGACAGCCAGTGGTGTAGGGATCGCCAATGTAAGGTTCAATACAACTACAGCGTGCTTCGCCATTACGTTCGCTACAAATTGCGTTCTCGCCACAAGGACTAGGATAGCAGGGATCGATGCGGTCTTTTGGCTCTATAAAGTGTAAAAAAGAAAATTTTAAGCTTACAATTTTAAGCCCCTCACACATCGTTCATTGATTACTCCACTTACTCTCATCAATTTTCGAGCAGCCAACGAAGGCGTCCCCTTCGTAACCCTGGTCGCAGCTACAATGCGCCGCATGCGCAATCACTGTGCAACGTGCGTTGTGTCCGCATGTATTAGCGCATGGATTTTGACATTTCTCTTGTATGCAAGCCTTATCCGCTGGGCATTCGGTGTTCAAAGTGCACTCCGGGCGACAATATGGCGGGCTGCCAATATAATTGGCAACGCATGAGCAAACTGGCCGATCTTGTTTAATTTGACATATTGAATTGGGTCCGCATGGCGAAGGCACACAAGGATTGCTATCAGTTCTTTCCTCTGGTATGCGGCCGCACGACACGAACGGATCACCTTCAAAACCGGCTTCGCAAGAGCAGATGGGATTGTGGTTAAGGACTTCGCAGCGTGCTTCTACGCCACATGTACCCGGACATGGATCTGCGCAGCGTTGATTGATGCAAGCTTTGTTCAGCGGACACTCCGAACTGACAACGCATTCTGGCTGACAGACTGGCGGTGAGCCTTTGAAGTTCGGCAGGCATGAACAGGCCGCATAGCCATCCGGCGAAATCATGCAACGTGAGTTGGGGCCGCAAGGCGATGGTTCACAAGGGTTGCGCGCTGGTTTCCTAGGTGGTAAGTAGTATGGATTACATTGGACAGCTGCGTCGCCAGTATAACCATCTACGCAGATGCAGACAGGTGCATGATTAACAATACGGCACATGGCATTGATGCCACAAACGCCGACGCATGAATCCACGCATTTAGAATTGACGCAAGATTTATCAGCCGGACAGTCTGAGTTGAGTACACATTCTGGTCGGCAGCCGATGAAAGGATCGCCGAAATAACCTGTGCGACAGACGCAAGTCAAAGCGCCACTTCGTTTCTTACATTCCGCATTGGCGCCACATTGTAATTTCTCGCAGCTAGGTGATGGTGCTGGTTCAAACGGCGAAGGCGGTGAGCAGTGCTCGTAGGGATTACCGTACAAGCCAGGCGGGCAGCTACAGATGGGATTATGTTCGTACACATTGCAGACAGCATTGTGTCCACATGAACCAGGGCATGGATCCAAGCAGCGTTGGCCTAAACAGGCGCGATCGAAGGGACAGTCGGAGTTTGATAAACACTCAGGTCGGCAGCGTGGGTTCTGTTGTGCATTAGACCCAAAGCAAGGGTCGCAAAGCGCTACACCGTCACCGTATATCGAGCAAACATCTTGTGGTCCACAAGGTGAAGGGACGCATGGGTCGCGTGTTATATTCTTAAGCACGCCAACAGGTATACATTGACGGAAAGCGTCACCGGTAAAGCCGTCGAGACATGCGCAGATGGGCGTATGTTGTTGTACTCTACAAATAGCATTAATGCCGCAAACTGTGCCAGCACATGGATCAATACACTTATGGTTGATACAGGCTTGCGCCGTGCCGCAATCAGAGTTAATATCACATTCGGCGCGGCAGCCACTCTGTGGATCACCCAAATAGCCGGGCAAGCAGGAGCATACAGCACGATTGTTTAGCAGTTTACAGTCACTATTGACGCCACAAGGGTTGGGCAAACATGGATTGCGACTAGGGGTTTTTGGTATGTCCAGCGCATAGCACCGTATGCCCGGATTGCCAGTGAGTCCAGCATTGCATGAGCAAACTGGATGGTGCTCTTCCACGCGGCAATTGGCGCCTTGTCCGCAAGCGCCTGGGCAGGGATCGTAGCATTTGAAACCCATGCACGCCTTGTCGTGCGGGCAATCGGCATCCACTTGACATTCGTAACCATGACAGCCCTTAGTTGAGGTGGGATCACCGGATAAACCATCCGGACATATGCAAGCACTTTGACCATCAACAGAAACTATGCATTCAGCATTCGGACCGCAAGGATTTGGTTCACACGCGCTACGTGGTGGTTCGCGGCAACCTTGATATGGATCACCAATATAACCTGGACGACAGTAGCATTCCTCGCGGTTGCTAGTAACGTAGCAATCAGCATTGCGGCCACATGGTCCAGGTGTACATAATTCATCGGAAATGGGCGGTTTTTCGCAGGACTTGAATGGATTGCCGATTTGGCCGTCGGGACAGAAGCAAACCGGTGTGCGCGAAGAATCGCAAACAGCGCCCAGGCCGCAAGGGCTTGGGTCGCATGGATTGACAGGTTCGATGCAGCCACGAATCGTGTTGGGACTTTCCACATAGCCGGGTAGGCAGGTACACTTCGAGAAGCCGTTACTGAGTACAGCACATTGGGTGTTCGGCCCACAAGGGGATGGATCGCAGGGGCTCTTCGGCACTTCGCATTGCACAAGCGGGGGTTGACCTTCATATTCGGGTAGACAGAAACAGGTGGGTGAGCCACCCACCATGCGACAACCCGAGTTGGGACCGCACGGGTTCGGGCGACACTCATCGCCTTCGGGTACTGAAAGGGAACAGAAGAGGAATGGTTAGGAGTTTTAAGGAATTGTTTTTTTTTACCGATTAAGTGACTATTGCCGCTCACTAAATACTTACTGCAATTTTTGAAAGGATTGCCGGTGAGTCCCTTGGGGCAATAACAAATTGGATTACCATTATCAAGCTCGCATAGCGCATTAACGCCACATGGATTGGGGTCACAAGGATTGATGGGTGGATTGCAGGCGACTTCTGGTTTGCCAGCGTAGCCTGGTGGACACTTACAGATGCCACGATGATTGATGACATCGCAAAGTGCGTTAGCTCCACAGCGACAGGGTGAAGCGCATTTACCGTTAATGCACGCTTGACTGGCGTCACATTCACGATCCGCGCGGCAACCCTGCACTTGCGAACATTCGATGTAAGCATTGCCGACGAAGCCTGCCAGACAACGACACTCGATGCCATGGTTGACGGGTATACACTCAGCATTCTCACCACACGAGTCCTCGAAGCAGGGATTGATGCAGCGGCGGTTGAGACGATCACAGAGTTTCGTAGGTGGACAATCCTCGTTGTACTGACAGACAGGTGTATGATCGAGCGCTGTAGTGCGGTGTGGCGTTTGGCGAGTGGAGGATGAGCCAACGAAACGGGCGCGGTTGGTTCGTAGTTGTTTTTCGTATACAGAGTTTGTTGTGCAGGTGTATGTTTTATTTCATTGATTGATTTTGTAAAGTGTATTTATATTTTTTGGGACGTTGGTGGTGTGGTGAGTTTTATTTCATATTCAGTTTTTTTTGTGGTGTTGCAGGAAGGTACGAATTGTTTTTTACAGGTGAATGATGTGAGCATATTTTACAGTGTTTTGAAAAGAAAATTAGAGAAATAGTGACGAAATTAACATTGCGAAAAATTAAAAAAAATGCTAAATATGAGGTGCAGTTTTGCGCAGAGAAAAATTAACTTAAAGTTTTTTTTAGGACATATGGGAGGACACTTCAACGCAATGACAGGCGACTGGCGTTGGTAGAAAAAAAAAACAACAAAGCGGATTTTTATAACTTGGTTGCTGCAATTGAACTTTTATTCTAACGTTTTGATGTGAAATGCATAGTTCTCGACTAGTTCAGGGCCATTTTGGTACTACGTAGTTCACGACTAGTTTAAGACGATTTTGGGACTAGTTCTGAACCATTCCGGAGATATTAAACGACTATTCAGCGACTAGTTCTAAAATATTTCCGAACCATTTCAGTAGTTCCGTACTTTTTTAGGACCATTGCGGGACTAGTTTCAGGAAAATTTCGGGGATAGATCGAGATCATTGTGGGTCTAGTAAGGGCCCATTTCGGGACAGTTTCAAGACTTGTGTGAGATCCTTTCGGGGCAAGTTCACTAATTTTACAGAACTACTTTAGAACACTTTTGGGCCTAGTTCGGCCCTAGATCGGGATCATTTAGGAGTAGTTCGAAACTCGTCAGGAAACGATCCTGAACAATTCCCGAAGTTGGTTTGTACTGGTCCCGACAAAAAAATTCAGTTAAATGAAATTAATTTTTAATTTCTTACCTAACCTATTTACGTATGTACCCAACTGAATCGCCTAATGCTTTGCCAAGCTCACACAAATGTTTCCACATCAAATTTCATGAGTACCTGGTACTCACGCCTCTTTTATTTTCCCTTTTTCTTTATTTCAGGTCGCTCGCCTGTCATTGCAATTGAACCGCTCCTGTACAACGCCTCTCCGCAAACGCATGTCCGCACTTACCTGGCTGACAGCCGACAAAACCATTGCCTTGATAACCATCCACGCAGCTGCAGTCGGCCGCATGATTTGCATTCATACAGACAGCATTTTGTGCGCAAGGGTTGTGCGCATCGCATGGATGTTGACAGCGGCGATTAATGCAAGCCTCAGTTACATCGCAATCGGCATTGTGCGTGCACTCAACTGAGAGGGGGCGAGAAATAAACAAAAGTTATAAATATTTGCAGACATCATTCAAACTACAAATGAGTTAAGTATTTGTTGATTAGTTTGTTTTTGTTTAATGAAATATTGATTATTATTATTTTTTTTTTGTAAAGTACGAGTATTAAATATTTATTAGATATGGGATATAATGAACGTAGTCAGCTTACTTGTCCTATCCACTGGTGTACATTTGATGGCCGGATTACCTTCATGTCCCTTGGGACACGAACATATCGGCCGATGCATTTTCGCCACACACTTGGCGGTGGGTGCGCAAACATTCGCAAAATCGCAAGGATTATGACATAGACCCATGTAACATGCTTCGTTCTCAATGCAATCATTGTTCGATTGACATGGTTCCGGATTCTTTGGTGAGCCAGGTGATTCTACTTGTTAGAGATGTTAGAGAGCATTAATGGTTTGTTAATAGGTAAGTAAGTTTTTTTTTAGATTATAGTGAATATGATTTGCAAATTAAAAAAAAAAATGGGTTAACCAAAATACAAAATATACCAGTATGTACAGTCAGTATTGGAAAGTTTTGGGGGATTGTTATTTACAATTGTTTTTGAGTAAGCAAATATTGAGCAACCAAAAGGCGAGCAGTATGTTTTAGTATCGGAAAAATTGAATCTTGAGTATCAAAAATGCTTTTTAGCAAAATTGCTTTCGCTTCTGGAGAAGGCGTTAACAATAAATATTTACAAATAGTATTGAAAGTCTAGTACTTATGTTAGAAATCTGGTATAAAATATTACCCCTTTAAAATCATTTACACTGAACTCTTTAAGCAAGTAATCAAAATATAAACGGAGAGCTTTCATAAAGATTCTGTTGTATTTATTTTAAATATAGTTTCCACTTAAAAGATAGAAGATCTATTTACATTTAGAAAACTCTTTGGAACATATTCTAGCTAATAGTATTTACAGTTTAATTATATATGAAGAAAAAAAGGTATGACCAGCTGAAGACGATCTTTGTTTTACTTTCACATGCTTTATCTTTACAAAAATATAGCTTTCTTGTCAGACTTGCCAAATTTCGAAATTGACAAAAGCTTCTAAATTTAAATTTAATACGAAAATTTCGAAAGGACTTAAACTTTGTATTCCCTCTAAAGCTTTCACCCTTTGAAGGCGTTCAAATATGATGTAAACCTTCTTTTTGCAATTAAGCTTTCACCGTTTACCGAAATTCGAACGAATTCAAAACTTCTATCAGCCTCAAAGCTTTCACCAGCTAAGGTAACTGGAACTGACATAGACTTTTTGTTTGAAAAGATTTCATCTTTTAAGCTTTAAGCTATCACGTCTAACTTACGCTTGGTTTTTTTTTTCGTTGTTCAAAGCTTATGCTAGTAATATTTTTCATCAGAATTAGCCGTATTTCGGAAATTTATGAAAGCCCTGATGTTCACCAATGGAAACTAAAACAAATGAAAAGATTCCACCATCTAAATCTCGCTTTAATTTAAACCAATTTTTTTTTTTTTGGAAAAATTACAAGAGTGTCTATGAAGCATAACTATTTTCTATACGAACGATACAAATTTTAAACATAAATTATGGAATTCTTTAAATTACATATAAAATATTTATCACAGGTCTTCTTCAAAAAAAAAAGCTCTGTGTTAAGCTTCGAACAACTAGATAATATAAAGCAGTAACGGACAGAGAGAGAAGAAAATATGTAGAGAGCTTAAAAAAATCTCTAGAAGCGGGCAAAGCGCTGTTAATCATTGAAGTAAAGCATTAAGCAAATATTTAACTTTTTATTGAGCTTTATTGATAAAGAGACAATTGAATATAAGAATATAAAGCTTTTTTTTTAACAATTTTATATAGACATGCGCAGAATAAAAGCTCACTCTTATCATGACCATTATATTTCGTCTCTATATGTTACTTTTCAATCGTTTGGAACGATTTTAGGTACCGCTTGACTCCTATAAAAAAGGAAAGACTTTTTAAAGTGGAAATGGTTTAAACGACTGAAAGATTTTGAAAAAAAATACAGACAAATTTTCATACGAACTTCCAAAGCTTAACTTTCCCTATACGATTTTTATGAATGGAAAGTTGCATTTCTCCTTGTTTGCTCGTTGAAGAATTGACGTTTAAAAATTTTAAATAAAAATAAAAATTGTGTGTACTATTTATAAAGCATGTATCAATTTTTTTATAAAGTAAAGATTTTAAAATACTCCTCTATTGGGCAAAAGCTATTCTAAAACGGTGAGTTGTCAAAAATCTTGAATAAGATGACTAAACTACGAGAGCAAATAGCTTAGTTATTTGAGTTCCATGATCGTTTTTTTAGATTTGTGAATCACACTAATGATTCATTTGGTGCTTCCTTATAATAGGGCTTGAAAGTTTGATTAAGTGCTTTTGTATGTTTAAATTTTGAAAAGCTGAGTTTTTATACTACGTGATATTTTATTTGGGTTTGGGATTCGCGTGAAAGATTCTTCATTTAGTGAAAGCTCCATCATATGGTGAAAGTTCGATCGCACCTGGAATTAATATAGTGAAAGCTCTTGTTAGAGCAAATAATAGAAGGTCTTTAAAAGAAAGCTCGCACATATAACTCAAGATCTATTACATTGTGAAAGCTGCATCATATGGTGAAAGTTCGATCACGTGGTTAAAGCTCCTTTCAAAAGAAAAGTTAATCATTTAAAAAAGCTGCTCATATACCGAAAGCTCGATCATAAAGTGAAGACAGCTACTATTTTATTTTTAAATATGTAAACATGCATTTCATGCTCCTAGTTTATTTTCACATTTATTTCAAAAACCTCGCAAGCATACTGTGATCATCACGAAAAAAACTCAAAAAAGAAACATGCAAATAAGAAAAAAGCTTCCCCCGTAAAAAAAAAACAAAAAAAAAGAACTATACATTAACATTATACCTTGTACACACTCCGTATCGCTTGTGTCCCCTTCGCGACACTTGTTGCGACACACTCCCAGCACGCATAATTGACTAGAACCACAGTTAGTATGATCTGTACAAGTGTTAATCATTGTGATAGCGGTATCAGTGGTAGAGGTGTTGCTAATTGTACTGAAGGTAGTGGCTACTGTGGTGATGACACCACTTTCGGTGGTTGTGACGCTTTTAGTAGTCGGAGGAGTGCCAGGTTCATTAGTTGCCGCAGCTGGTGTTGTCGTTGTTGTCGTTAGCGGTTCGATTGTCTCATAAACGAATGGCGTCGTCGTGCCCGGCATAGTTGGACGCTCGCTGGATTGTTCGGTCACCGGTGGTGTTATCACCGGGAACATGGTTGTTATCAAATCACGAGCACTCATTGTCGTTTGCTCTGCCACCTCTTTCATTGGTTCAGTTACCATAGTCACCGGGAAGGTGGTACGTTGTGTGGTCGTCAATAAAGTGGTTAGATTATAATCAAATTCATTTGAGGTATCAATGCGTGTAGTCTTCATTTTGGGTGTAGTGGTTCGCGCATCAAATGGACCCTTACTATCTTCACCACGATGCGAGCTGCTGCTGCTCGTTGAAACCGAAGAAGAGGAGGTGGACGTGGACGATGACGAAGAGGATGATGACGTTGAGACAGCGGTGAATGTGGGCGTGGTTGGCTGTTCTGGTACAGTACTGGCTGTTATGTTATTCTCCCCATCGCGATAACCCTTAGGTGGTCCAGTTTTACTTGTCATATTCAAGTCTAAATCTTTGCCCGATTCGGTTGTGCTGGAGCTGGGCTCTTCAGTGAATAGTTTTGTTGGAATTGTGGTAGCTTCTTCAGTGACGCCGGCGATTGTGGTTTCGTATGAGGTAGTGGTTTTAGCAGTGGTGGTGGTTGTGCTCGGCGTGGAGGTGCCAGTTTTATTTGTGAATATTGTAGTAACTTCAGTGATTGGGTTAGATGTAGTGGTGGTGGTAGTGGTTGTTATATTGGTAGTGGTTGTTATTGTAACATTAGCTATATTTTTTTTTTTTGGTTTGTTGATGTAGTTTGGTTTTTACGGTACGTATTTATTTACAATGTGTTTAAATTTTTGTGTTGCTTTTATACATGAAAAAGTGTAGGGGCAAACCAAAATTAAGTGGATGGAAAATATTTGAAATGAAAATACTGTACGTGCATAAAGTAACGAAAAACGAAAAAAATTTAAAACGAAAATTTTAAAATTTTTTTGGCACATAATTTAATTTTCCGAACATATTTTGTTAAAGGTAAAAGTTAAATCAAATTATTAATAATTATAGAATTAAAAAAATCTAAAAATTTTTTTTTTCTAAAAAAAATGTATTCAAATCAAAAGTAAACGCAATCTTGAAAAAGGAAAAAATTTTGATATTTCTACAAAATTTAAGTATTTATTATTTAATCTAGGACTTTTTATTAATAAATAAAGTTTGAAACTAAAAATTTCAAAAAATAAAATTTTCTGTAACAATTTTTTTAAACATAAAAATAAAACAAAATTTTAGAAAGTAGTTCTTAAAAAATAATTAAAACACTAAGTGCCGTTTTCTCAATTACGTTTTAAAATTTATCTTGCCTGCAAACACATTGTTTAGAACAAAATTTGTGTTTAAAGGGCAGATGCATGTTAAAACCTACTTGAGAAAACGGCCTTAAATTTTCCAAACATAAATGAAAAAAAAATTTTCAAAATTAAAAAAAAAAATTGCAAAAAAATATTTGTTAAACAAAAAAAAACGAAAGAAATTCTAAAAAAGTGGGAAAAGTCATATGTACAATTATTTTACATTTTTTGGTTGGTTTGTTGGTAGTTATATAAATATGTTAACAGTTTACTGTGTACAGTTAAAATTACTTAGTGAATTTGGTTAATTTTGCATTTTAGAATTTTAATTATTGTTTTGATTGTGTTAAAATATGTATTAAAAAATCCAGCCAAAATTACTTCTAAAATAATTTTTGAGTGCCACTCACCTTTGATGCAGGCGCCTGTTGTGGGATCACAGTTGGTGCCTGGTGGGCAGTGTTCGCAGCCAGGTGTGCGGCCAGTAGCTGTAAGGAGGAGTGAGTAGGGTATGGAAATTAGTTTGTATTTTAATGCTTGTGAATTTTATGCAATTCATACTTTGTCGACATTGACAGCCATCGCATTCAAAACCGGCATGACAATCGGATTTGCTTTGACATTCGCAGACTAAAAAAATTAGTTAGGAAGTAAGTATTTTTACCCAGAATTATACTGAACTCATTGAAATATAAACAGATTAATTTAAGTGCCGTTTGATCAAATAGCTAAGAGAAAAAATTTGACTTTTTAAGGGGCAGATAAATTTTTAAACCTGCTTGAGAAAACGGCCCTAAGACTCTTAACTTTGGCACTGCCAAGTCAGTAAAAAAAAATCTTTAAGAAACAAAGTAAAATAGTTTAACTTCCAGTTAAATATTAACTTGCCGGTTAGTCAGCTTTTAAGTTTTGCCGCTAAAAAATTAGTAACCAATTTTTATCGAAAAATGTAAACCAGTTAAATATTAACTGCCGATTAGCGCTTCGTTAAAAGAGAGTGGGCCTACTAAACCTCATTCCAACAAAAAATATTTTAAACGGTTGAGGAAATTTTATATTAGAGTATCCCTCTAATGAGGAGATTTGCTTTACTCCTTCCATTATGTGATTGCAGACCAGGCGTCCCAGTCCCTTTCGACATCAGGCTATACAGCTATAGGTGGTGGTCTTATGGGGTGTATGGGTCGTCGACGATCTTGGGGAACTTGTACTTAACACCTGAGGAGCAACTGATCGGTGCGAAACGATGCTGTCAACAAATGAATATTCTTTACCTTAATGAGTGGCAAAGAAGAAGTCTCTGGGACAGACGGCAAATTTGGAGCTAGAGTGTTTCCTAAGGAACTCTTCGTTAACCTTAAGTTTAGGCCGCTAAATTTCAAGTCTGAGATGGTTGCGCTTAAGGCAGAAATCGACCGGCTAATATGTTAATATCCGGATGCTTATTACTGGTGAGATCCGGTTGTAGTCGGCAGCGCTGGGCGAAAATACCAGCAAAGTTACAAGGGAAATACCAGATGGAGAAGGACTTGGCTTGACTTGGCACTTCCACAGAAGAGAAACGAACAATAAGGAAGAAGAAGAAGAGCAATAGGTCACGTGCACTGAGCATTCCATCCGAGAAGCATAGACACCCATCAGGATCACTACCCTATTCCAGCCAAGGTTCGCATGCGTCTGTGCAATGAATACTTGGGTCAGGCAAGTCGAGGAAACTTTCGACGTCGAAAAGCTGCAACAAACAGGCGAAAATTTTCGTAGCCAACTCTCCACCTAGGTCGAGTAAGCAACACATGAACATAAGTAGTAGCATTAGACCTCTTGGTTTTCTACTCGCAGCACTAGAGAAGAGAAACCGAGAGCAAAGGAGGAATAAGAGATGTGTCTTTTCGAGAGGAAGAAAAGGCAAACGGAAAGATGTAGGGACATGAGCTTAAATGCTACAGACGTTAAGAGTATACATGAGATATGGAGTGAACGTTTTTGAATGGCGAAACCGAATGCGGTCTGAAGAAGAAGAACCCAGAAATTAGCAATAATGCGACTTAAAAACAAGAAAGCCACCGTAGGCAGCGGTATAACGGCTGGGCTGTAAAACGCTTAAGATTCTACCTTTACGCAGGCTTGAACGGGTCACTCGTATGGATGAGCCGGATGGTCGGCGAAAAGATCCTTCGAATCGGCTCGCATGGATTGACAAAGATTTCCAAACACATATGAAGAACAAAGTGCAGTAGGACCTGTCTACCCTTGGTGTGAATACGGCACAGTTTTGCAACTTCAGTGAGAGGTAATTAGCAAACCGACAAGCGGTTGAGGTGCCAAATAAAAATGATAAGATTTATATTTATTTCGGCCCAAATATACCCCAGCTAGATTGAAACGTATTTATTTAGTTATGCTGGATTTCCACTAGGCATTAAATGGCAAAACTTGTAATGCGAAAGTTGGGCATTAAAAAATAAGCGTGTCTTTACGTTCAAAAAATAGTCACTAAGTTCGTTCCCAACATGGCATTTTTTAAATGGCACACATTTTTTGTCATTCTAATGCTTAGTGGAAACTCGGCATTATGCTACGAGTATAATATACTAAGTTCCAAAGGGATCCAAGCGCCGGTATGATACCGTAAGTTTTTTCATTTATATTTCTGTAACCGTAAAGGCGCTAACGAAACTCTAATCGATAGATAATTTAATTTAAAATACTATGCATATTTTGAATCTTATTTTGTACTCACCTCTCGAACAGACCGGTTGATGTTCAATCACCTGACATTCTTGATCACGTCCACATGGATTCGAGTACGAGCATGGATCCAGGCAAACGCCATTGACGCAAGCGCGTTGCGTGGGGCATTCGTCGCTCGAGGAGCAGCCGATTTCTGTTGAAAGAGCGCATGTGCAGGCACACACACACAAATAACGAAAGCGTGTGTGAAAGAAAGAGAGTAGCGAGCGCGCGCGCGCGAGAGAGAGAGAGAAGGAAGAAGAAATTTGTTTTCAAAATTAATATAAGGTCAAATAATGAGGCTTCTTTGCAACTTAAAAGTATATTATTTAAAAAATAAAGCAGGCATTTGTTGTTAATTTTCTTTGCTAGAATTTTTTATTTGTTTTTTTTTATTTTATGTGAAAAGTAATTTTTTCAACGCCGATCGGTGTGGTTAATTATCATTTTATTGTAGCATAGTTTTTGTACCAATTTGTTTTTACTATTGAACAAAATTTGTTTGGTGTTACATCTCAATAGATGTGCTTTTGAATATCGATTTTTCTTCGTGTATTTAAAATATTATTTTTTAAACTAAACTTAAACAGAAGCGTTAACATGCAGCAAAAGCGTTTTTTTTTTAGATTTTTTGTTTTGAGTGTGAAATATTTTTCTAAGCTAAAAAGTTGAAAGC
>NW_023463586.1:0-13353 GCF_013731165.1 Rhagoletis pomonella | reverse complement strand
CCTGGCTGTAGGAAACACAGATTTAGGTACAGCTGCGACAGCAGCTGTAGGCACTCGTGCGAATGTTGATATTACAGGAGGCGTTGGTGCTGGCGTACAAGCGCCCGGACACGTGCAGTTACAACAACAGCAAGTGCAACAGGAACAGCAACAACAACGACAACGACAGCAAAGTGACAGCATTGTTGCCGACAACGAGAAGTCATTAAAAATGAATGCAGCTGATGCGTTCGCCTCCTCAACGCCATCGCCATCTGCTGCGGTTAATGTAGCAACAGCAGTGAGCCCAACGTCCACCAAAATAGCGGTGAGTATTAGTGTAGTAGTGCGCTGATGACTTACGTAAATGAAGTCAAGGAAATTCGCTGACTATTTGTGAGTGAATGTGTGTGTGCGAGTTTAAATCCAGCGCTCATGTATGCATTTAATGGAGGTATGAAGCGTGATGGTGGTAGAGGTTATAAATTCTTCACATTTCCTGTAAAGTGGCTAAAGTTTGTGGCAATTGTGCTCGGCGGAGCTGTTAGCTGAGTTAAGCGCTTTAATGGATAATTTCGATTGCTTTTCTGTTAAGTGACTTGGGAGTAATCGTCCCAGTTAAAGCGAAAGTTCACTCTTGTCCATATCCTGGTGCTTACAACTCAGAGATGAATAAATTATAAACAAGTAATGCAAGTTAATAGACTTTGGTAGGTGGATCTTATAGAATTTGAAACGTTAAACTTTTTTTTTTACCAAGGGCCACGAGCTCGGTTTTCTCATCATATAAAATATGATAATAGATGAAGATTTCCTGCGCCATAGTCCTCGATTCCGCACTTCGGAATTAAAACTGGAATGCTTAAAATTTAAGCCAACTTAAGCAAATTTCTTTTAAGTCAACTATACGATATATAGTAAATTCACAAAACTACTCGTCAGAGGATATTAAGAATTAGTTTTTCCTAATAAATTAAAACGACTTTTCATACACAATGTATGTCATTAAAAAGATTTCTTTAAACATAAATAAGGTTTTTGAATGAAAGCAAGTATTTATGCAAGGCATATTAAACAAGGTAGAAGCGATTTTGACATTTCTCTCTTTTGAACACCGATAGCCGATTTGAATAGCAACCCAGCAAACATTTGGAGTCATAAATGAGTCTTTAAGGAGTCCTATTTCGGAGCTATTATGCTCATAATGAGCTCATTTAAGAGTCCGATATGAGTGTGTTTCCCTTCCTACGAATGTCGACTTATATGAGCTTAAATTCATACATCAAATGAGCCCCAATATGAGTCATATTGGACTCTTATTGGCCTCATATACGGCTCATTTTGGACTCTTTTAAAACAAGTTTTGGCCTCATATATGACTCTTTTTGAGACCCTTATCGGCCTCATAAATTGCTACATTCGGACTCTTATTTTAGATTGCTCTTTGAGTCTTATTCAACTCACTATATTTGCAAAGGCATTCCTCAAAAAGGCCTTGCAAATAACATACATACATACTTACATGCATATACACATTCCAACATGCATTCAATAGCAGCAGCTGAAGCTAAATTTTGTTCATTTTTTGTTTTCTAATTATTTTCAATTTCTGTATAAACAAGTTTAGATATAAATTTCAAATCTTTATTGTTTTTATATCGGCACAAGGTGCTGGCTCATAACTTGGCTCATATATGAATCCTAAAAGATTCATATAAGAGTAAAAAATTTTTTGTTTTTGAAACTCATATTTCTTGCCTACCTAGGACACCTTTCGGGCTCATATATTCTGAACGCTCAGAATATGTTTGCGGGGAAATACGCGGCGTGTTTTTATTTCCTCTCGCCACATCAAAAAATAAGTCCGCAGAATTATTTATTTATTTTTTTTTTTCAAATTACAAACAAATTTGATTTCGAGTTTTTATACGATATTTGAATATTTTTGCGCGCATACTGCAGGACAAATGCTGAATTAATACAACTCTGCCTAAGTGCGCGATATGTAGACTCGGGTTATAACATTATAAATTTAATTTCCAGGAGGATGCCGATATTTTGCCTACTCTCTAAATATTTACTTTTAAAACCACATAAACTACAAGCTTAAATACAAAATAACAAACTTTATAAAGCTTTTTAATGCTGGTATACAGTAACTAGGATGATTTGAAATCAAATGAATTGAAAATAATTTGATATTGATTTGAAAATAACAGCTTTATCAATAAAAAGGGGAGTTTGATCGCCATTTGAGAGTATGGTTAACTCTCAAATCAAATTCAAAGGTTATTTATCAATTGTACTTCAAATGTGGAAATAAAATTTATTATGGAAAATGTATATTAAATTTTTTTTTCTTCACAATGTACTACATACATAACAAAGGAAACTATTAAGATAAAATTATATCTAATAAATTGGTCTTGAAGGGCTGCAGCTTCTTCAATCAGCGCGAACATTAAATCCACTATTTGTGGGCTTTCCTTTGAATATTTTTTTCGATTCATTGTTTTTTTTTTAAAGAATTTAATTTTTTGCTTACCAATTTTGATTTAACTGCGCACTTTTATATCATTTGACACTTCTTTATATCATTTGATGTTTCTTCGAATCAAACTCAAATGAAATTCAAATGTAAAATGTAAACCTCGTTTTCAATTTGAGAATCCTTTGAAAAAAACATTTGATACCAAATTGAGAAATAAATTTTTCTCAAACGTTTGAAACCGTGTTTGCTGGGTAGTCACTTTTTGTAATGAACATCGAAAAAATTAATCGACCCACTATAGGTGCAGCGCGTGCAAGATTACATACAGAGTTATTCATCTCCGCGGTCGATGTGGTGTAGTGGTTAGAAGTTCGCGCTACCATGCCGCAAGGCCTGCGTTCAAGCCCAGTTTCCGACCAAAATCGAAAAACAAAAATAAAATAGTTTTTTTCTTTTTCTAATATTGGCCACCGCTCGGCAGGCAATGGCAAACCTCCGAGTGTATTCCGTCATG
This sequence comes from Rhagoletis pomonella, assembly GCF_013731165.1. Lineage (NCBI taxonomy): Eukaryota > Metazoa > Arthropoda > Insecta > Diptera > Tephritidae > Rhagoletis > Rhagoletis pomonella. The sequence continues at coordinate 10,369 of NW_023463586.1, read as the reverse complement.
AAATGTTTCCAAATAAATTTGTCATGATGGGGCATATTTAAATACGCTCAAATAAAGATGCCAGATCGTATTCAACATAATTGCATGGAGAATGTGGTTAAAAATTTGCCTTCTTTAGCTGACTCGGCGTCTGGACTATTTTCTATTGGGAAATAGTTGACGTCTGCTGCTATTGGCAATATTGGACTATTTCTTATTTGTTGAAGTTTATTATTAATGGCAACCATGCTGGTGTTAACCTGTATGACTGCGGTCTGTCGCATGGAATCGTCGACAAAAGCTTGTAAGAGATATTAATAAGGCTTACCTCCCACGGTTATTGACGCAGATAGCATGATCTCCTTTCTTTTCAACTGAGATTCATAACTTCGAGCACTTATTTATCTGACCGAATCGCGTTTAACAGCTGGTGCTTTCACCCTAACAGCTCTTCGCATCCAGATTTGAGCAGCTCGCCCACTACTGCATCAGCTCCACGGACCTTATTGTTTTCAAGCCGAATTATTTCCGTTCACATTTCACTATGATCGAATGCAGGCGCGTTATCTTCATCCCCCTTGGTCTCGGTTTTACTTTATCGAAATAGGCGCCAGTGTTGCATTCAAAAAGCGTTGAGAAATGCTCCTATAATATCTAAAGCGTACTATTGACGTCTGTTATCAGATTTCCATACCCGCACTTGCAAGAACAGGCCCGTCCTAAAAACTACTTCTTTTTAACTAACTGCCTTCTCTTATAGTAAAATTCTTTATCTGCACTTCTAGCTGTCACCATATATATTAAGCTTTTAGCTGAATAAAATAACCGAGGATAACCTTGTTATATAATTTTTCACTGCTGGCAAGAAATGTAGCATAAAATTTTCATTGCGTCGGCAATAACAATTAAATTTCCAAAGCAGGTTTTTTCTGCCTGAAGCCACCGAATCCATTGTTTCCCCACGCACGCACACACACACAAGCGCGCTGAAAACTACCAACCAAGCTGCCAGCCTTCATCAATTTCATTTACGCTAGATTGACAATAATGATAACGGCTAGTCATAATACATGTTTAGTGGAGGAAAGAAGGGAAGACGTCAGCCAACCTTTCTTCTTTCATTTTATTTGGCTAACACAGAGAACAGCTTTTGCACACTCAACTTATAATCATTTGGTTTAACGTCATAGACATGACTATGCGTACATATGTACATATAAGTGAGCACATACATAAGTATACAAAACCAAAAGTACAAAAAAAACATGACCTTCAACAGTGTTGGCATTTCGCCGGTAAATAGCGGAAAAGTAATGTGAAAATGAGGCTTGAATTTTTGCTAACACTTTGACGTGATGGTGCGAAGATCACAATCTCCAGTCTGGTACTAAAAGTAAACATTACACTTGGATTCTGATTAATTCAATGAATACGACGATGAGACTGACTGCCAGCAAAAATTGGTGTGGGGAAAAGTTAGTTGAGAGCTAGAAGAAAAGTACAAAGTAGGGGTATGACGAAGTGAAATTCCTCTAAAATACCGGCAAATACTCGTAGTTAGTATCAATGCATGTGGGTCTCATGTTTATATAGATTGGCGCTTACACAAATAATGTTAGTGTTTGGCCGAGCTTATCCTCTGATTTGTGGCGTGCGCCGTGATGTTGTTTATATGATAAGCTGTTTTTTATAGCAGAATACACTCGGAGGTTGGCCGTTGTCTACCGAGGGGCGACTGCTACTAGAAAATTTTGTGTTTTTAAAAGCTTTAAGTTTCGCCTGTATGTAATCAAATCTTCAGTAAATTTTAAACCAACTTCCCGATGAGCTAAATATCTGGGTATGAATCACGTATGACTACAGTCGTCTGGACGATAGTGCCTGGAGGCATATCTTGTCAGCCGAGGTTAATCCATAATGTCAGTATAAAGTCTGTCAAACCGTGGATGTTCGATATTTTCACCTCCGCAATCTCCCCGAAGCTATAGAAAAAGCGCGATCCCAAATGCTTGAGACCACATAAGAAGTGGTGAATCGATTCCTATTCATCCTCGTCCTAACAACTTCTGCAGAGGGAGTTTGCTGGTATACGCCATCGATGGAGGATTGGTGCTATAGCACAGTGTGATGACACCGGTAAGAACCATACCTGTATATTGGTTTAGTGTCAATAATTCCTTAGTACAGCTCCTATTGAATCTCGTCACAAGGATCGTGAGTTTTCACAGTCGTCCCGATTGGTGCAAAAGTCATTTGTTACTGCTGTGGTGTATTCTTCAATTCCCCTTAGCAGAAAAAAAATCGGTGGCAGTAGGTAGTTGTCCACTTCGCTAGTTTGCATTTCCGAGCCATTTCTAGCTATCTCATCGCCTATTCCTATTCCCTATTCCTTCTATATTGCTATGTCTAAAAACCCAGCAGACAGTGGTTTTTTCGTGACTCAATGAGGCCAGCGTTGCACAACATTTTCAGACTGCTTTCGACTTTACCACCATAGAGCCGAATGTTTCAATGCCGCCTGGCTGTCAACGAATATACTGTCGTTCCCTGGTAGGTACTTTCTATCCCAGTTGAGACAGGCCGCATTCTCTATGGCAAATATCTCCGCCTGAAACACACTGAAGTTATCAGGCAGGCGGTATGTTTGCTTTATTTGAAGGTCCTTGGAGTACAAACCCAAGCCGACTCCTTTTTCCTTCTTTGAGCCATCGGTGTAGAAGGCCACCTTCCCAATCTTCCCGGGTTGGAAATTGTATGGGAATCTTAAAATTAAAATCCCAGGATGAAGTGAGGTAATCAGTCTCGACATCTAAGTCAGCCTTGATTCCGTTACGCCGTCCAATATTTATTACCTTCAAGACCGCTGCGTGCCCGTTGTTGGTCTGCTTCCTCAACATACATAGAACATACTCTAAACTAGTGGGAAGGTTTGTTATACAGATGAATCGAAACTTGCAACGGACCTCGCAAAATCAATACCAATTGAGTGTGGGGGATTGTAATTATGTCAGACTGCTGCACACTGAATGCTATTAGAGCCAAAAAATATAGTAATACTGAGCTAAGTACCTGGGCATGAAGTACAGTGAACAGATAGGCCACCTAACAAAACACAGAGCTTCTACAGTATTCCATAGTCTCTTTTGTGTGCTAACCAAGGCATATTTAAGAGAGGCTAAAAGCCATCGGATAGACGTAAAATGCAATCGGCACCGGTTTATTGAATATGCAGTGGAGAAGCAAGCTATTTGTTTTTCCCCTACAACTAAAGATGCTTCAATAGGAGACTTCATATCTAAGCTAAGGACTTTCGAACAAAAAGCTTTTTAAAGTGTTGGGCTACAGAAAAAAAAACTTAACGCGAAGGATAAAGGGCCACGCATAATAACCCACATTAGTGGACAAAAACGAGACAAAGGATATTTGAGTTATAAAAATTTTAAAAAGTAGGAAACTATTTCAGTTAAGATATATGAGCACACATATTGATCCACTTTTTTCTTTACCAGAAAAGAATTGCGAGTTCCAATCGGTACAGAATCTATATATAAATACGCTGTTCATTTGGCGATCCTACCGAACGGATTTCAAAACCAAGAACATCATCGAAAGGTATTTTTCTGTAGATGACGAGAGTTTTTATGGTTTCAAAATTGGTTAAAAATTATGGCCAAAACTGTCGTTTGAAAATTTCCATATTTGTGCATAGTTGTTGTTGCAAAGACATCGACGACAATCGAAGTTTTTAGAATTTTCAAAATATAAGGTTATCAAAATTTCAAGGTTAAGTGAGTTTACCGGATCATCACTGCTTATCGAAACTTATCGTGCTACCAGAGCGTAACGAATCATCGAAATTCGTCGATAGCTTTCAAAAAATATGGAGCTATCAAACTTAAAGAAGTTATCGAAATTTATAAAGGTACCGAAAGTATATCGAGTTATCGATTTACATCGAGATATATCGAAACGTATCGATCCATGTAAAGGCATAGCTGTCGAATTTTAATGAAATTAGTCGAGATATCGTATTTGGTTGAGTCATCCGATTTTGTTGAGTTGTCGGATTTAAACGTTTTTTAAATTCAATGAGTTATCGAAATTTATCGACAAACTGAAATGCATCGGGTCAAGTCCAAGTGCTGCCAAAGTCCTCCAAAGACCATCAAAGATATAAAACATTGTAGTCACGTTCCAAAGCAAGAGATTTTCCGGTAAGTAATTATGTGCATTATAAGTTAAACGACGTGCTAAGTTAGAAAACCTCTCCAAGATCTCAAAAACACTTGAAAAAACGGTCAAATTTCGACAGTAACTGGCACTCCTAGTACCTAATTCGAAATTTTTAAAAAGCGTAGACTTCAATTTTAAGCACCAGCAATAAGAAACTTTAATCTTCTAATAAATAGTTGCCAACAATCCAATTGTCTTTAGAACTCCTTGAGATGCTAGCCGTGCCAAGCAAATTAAATGCTTCATTAAATTTAAATATTTACTTAACTGCTCGTATTATTGCTTCATTTACGCAAACATACACTAGCACATAGACTCGTACAATTGCTAATGTTATGCGATTTAACTAAGGAGCAGTACACTCTCTACTCCATGCCCCTGCGATGTTTTAGTTTAGCGCCTTCCAAGTTATTTGCCCAACTGTTGACATAAGCTTCTTTCAGTAGTAATTCGACCTTAATTAAGCGAGAAATGGACATTGGCCGCAAATTCGAGTAGATACTACGCTGCTATACTAGCTTTGTATACTTCCTCAAAGCTAAGAAATTTAATGACCGCCAGTTATTCGAGATATGGTTGAGTTCAGCTATTAGAGCTCGCCGCACTCAGCTCCTTTCGAGCAATTGGTTTTTATTTTGTGTGAAGTTTATCTGTTGCGTGAGTACTATTAACGTTTATTTTGACACTTTTACAAGTCATTTGTCGATTTTGTGATGCAAAGATTGTTGTGAATTTTAAATTATCTAGGCTAGTTTGTTGTTTGATGACATGGAAGTGTTGGCATTATATTAATGGGGAGGCGAAATTAAAAGCATTTTCTTTTATACAAAAAAGTTTGCCATTTTTCTGGCGGTGGTTGGATGGTGCCACCAGTAAATTTTTAAACAGGGGGGTCGAAGCTTAATGGAAGGGTCGGTGAAGAAGGCTTTTACACGGAGCTCTCCATCAACCTTAAATTTAGGTTTATAAGGCGGAGGTTCCTGCTGTTAAGGAAGCTGTCGATTGGCTGCTGTTGAACGCGCTAACGGTAAGAGGTTAAACATTTACTCAGACAGCGTGGCGACAATCAGAGCTTTTGGGCTCATTTACGGTACGCTCGGAGCTCGTTGAAGAATGCCTCATCTCACTTCCGATAGCGTCGCATTATTCCAATTTTTGTCTTGTATGGATGCCAGGCCATGGTGATACCGCAGGAAACTAGGCGGCTGATGAACTGACCAGAGGCGGCACCTTTGTGGCAATATCGCCAAGAAAAGCGACAGTAGCAACTTCCTTGATATCATTCTGGCCGAGGTTGAACCGGAGACGGTCTAGGGAACTCCTCATGCTCGGGAAGCCGGATCTCTCTATTCCGAAAGGTGTACTGACTAGCCCCGGTTCTATCAGGCGCTTGATTTCGTACATTCTGAGTAGTCCGGAGGAGATCACGACACACTGTTTCTCACAGATGACCAACGATCGTTCCCTGGTTAAACTGAGCATATATACCCTGAGCTTCATAAAAATCTGATAACTTTTACCATTTTCCTCATAGAGCATATTGGTAACTTAGAATGAAAAGTTTCTAAGACCATTCTAACAAATTTTACATGATACGAAACAAGTTTTTTCAACCTAGTGTATGAGAACTTATTTAAGATTGAAATAAAAAAAAAATTGTCATAAAGAAAAACCCATCATTTTAGGTGCATTACGAATGCTTCAGGTATATTTCCGGAACCTTGCTTTATACGCCGAACAATTGAAAACTTTACAAACATAAGTTTTTTTTAATATTACAGAATGCAACCTACAATAAAATTATACTTAATTCGGCCTTGATACCTATGGTTTTTAAACATTTCGCTCTCTTTTTCGCGAAATTAACGTTAAATGAAGAATATTTTTAAATAAGATGTATTTAAAAAAAATGTGAAGACTTCATATTTTTGAAAACAATTCTCATACAATTTTTATTACCACAAAATTTAGGCTATACGTATCTGCAGTCTCACAGACTTATGGTTATCTTTTCAGCAACTTTCAGTAGGGTTATTTTCCAGTGTTAAGATTGTTTATTTCCAAGCAACTTATTACCGATTTAATAATAATAACTTTTTAGCGCTTATCCTTTTGCCGAGCGTTCGGCCGAGCCTCTTCTCCAATTTTTAGTACACTTCTTGATGTTGTTACACAAAATGGGGGGACCTTTAATTTTACGCCACCTCCAAATGGTTTAATGAGATGATTTTTCACGGTAGAAATTCAGTCGGAGGTTTGTCACCACTTGCTGTTAGAAATTGTTTTTCCTAATTTAGATGTTGCTCGGACCAGGGATCGAGTCCAGGTCTTACGGATTGTTAGTACGCAACTTTTACCACTCAACCACGGCGAATGATATACTTCATAAAACTTATTGCGTAAGAAACTTTTTGCTAATAAAATATAATTTTAATGGATACCAAAAAGCGAGAAACTTCCTTAGTCGTCATAATATAATTTGTTTGTAATTCTATTATATTCAAGCCTCGTCGGCTTAGTTACTTACTACCAACGATAAACTCGAAAAAATTCAACATCCGCAAATGAAAGTTTGATCACATGCGCTTATCCAATTTCACGCTACGATGCGTGGTATATATATATGTACATATGTATGTAAATGAAAGCATGTGAGCTTATAAAGTTGCTTTGCACGTGAACGATGCATGCACGCTTGCGTAGCCAAATATCAGCCTATTACATAGGCAATTACTCGTTGTTACAGGCAACTTGCATATACGTATGTAACTACCCCTCCAAACATACGTTGCCTTGACGCAAATAAGGTGCAGCATTTATCAACATTCACGCGAGTTTCGTCTCTAAGCTCATTTTTCTCCTCATCAATTTTCGCATTCACATATCATTGCTCCCTAAAGTATACTTTAACCACGAGCGCTTTCCATATCAGCGCGCCGCCGCTTATGTACTGAATTGCCGTCAAGCAGCTCTCGGAACAAAGTCAGTTGAGCTCCAAATACCACAAAATTTCAACAACGAAATTTATTTAAGTAAATATGTGTTTGTAAGTGTATTCATATATATGTACGTATGTGCAGGAAGTGATTTATATATGGTACTACACTACATATACTGTTCGAAGACACATTCGATCTGGCAGCGGTGTTACAATTTCAGCTGCAATTTTCGCGGAATCAGATGCAAAGGACCTAATGCAAACGCGTGCACCTATTTACATACATACATACATGCATAAAATTGCATGTGCTTGCTCTGATGTTCGGTTTCAAATTTACACCCAGCCACCCATTCGACACAATTAGCATAATTGCGAGTACAACAAACCAAATTAGTCAATCGCCGTATGCCAATGCGGTTGTCTGTTGTTGTGGCGTTTTAGTGAAGATTGATGCAGCACACACAGAGGCAGCGGTGAAATTTGTTGCGAAAGTAGAGGAATTTAATTACAGCCACCACGCGGGGATTCTAATTTAGTATACGTCGGGACTGTGTTTTTGTTGTTTGATTTTTGTCGCTTTGTTTTGTAACCCACTACTGATTGCTGTATGTACATATGTAAAGCTCTATTTTACATACGTTTGAATACGTTTGTAGAAGTTTGGTTGTAGATTCTAGAAGGAAACGATAGTCCATCTCCAAAAATTTATGAGAGACTCAGAGGAAAATTAATAACACGAGGACACAGGATATGTTCTGTGTTTTTTTTCGCCATCTGCTGTTTATCTCTTCAAACAGACCTAACTGACCAAGGTGGTACCTTAACCCAGGGGTTCTTAAACTTTTAAGATGATGGAACCCTTACTAAACCCCTTTAATTTTATGGAGTCCCACATCAAATTACAGTGCAATTAAAATATGAATAAAAACTTTTACTAGAAATAGTATACATACTTTAAATTTTAATGTGAAGAAAGAAATTGTTTCACTGTTATTAATTATTGTATAAAATAGTAGTTCGATATAGTGTCTGAAAACTGCATGCGCATTTCTGGGGTAGCATCCAATTCCGACTTGAATTTTTTTTTTTTTTAAGCCGAAACCCCTGTTTGCGGAGTACGTTGTGACAGAAGGAAGCAAAGTTTAGATGGCCTTTTTGGCGACTTCATGATATTTACTCTTGACACTAAATTTAAACTCTTTCAGAGACACAGATTCAAATGTGTGCTTCAATGTCGAAGTACTCTGGAGATCTATGAATACTTCGTAAATGGATTTTGTACCAAACCAATATTACTACTACCATCCGAAAAATAATCTGACTAAGATTTCAGGTTATTTACCAAGTGCCTAGTTATGATATTTCACATTTCATTTGGCAATTCATCGCGTTCCTTGTAGAAAGTTGTATATAACCCTTTAGCTACAGCGGCCAACAACACATACCGGTTAGAAAAAAATAAGCTAGCAAGCGCCAGGTCAACACTCTTATGTAGGTATGGCACTCAGTACGGTAATCATACCAACTACGAGTACTTACATATGTATGTGTACTTGAAAATAGATAATTGCGTTTCGGTCAAGCTGTTTATAGAACTTTTCTTTCTGTGTGCAACTCAAACCGACCGCCGTGCTTATTCATACTAAAATTAATCTCCCGGAACCCCGGTGACTTTTCTATGGAACCCTTGGGTTCCGCGAAACACACTTTAAGAAAATCTTTGACTTAACCTACAGTGTTCCAACATCAAACCAAAAAGAGTTCTTACTCTCATTCGCATAAAACAAATATAATAAGCAATTGCTCAGAGACGTCCCGCAATCGAATTACTCATTTCTTGGATTGCTTTCTCCCTTGCACCATTTGCTGGGGTATACATAATGTGACCAACCGTACTTCTTTCGGAAGTACAGTACTTCTTTTTTCGCTATTGTACTTCGTACTTCGAAGTACAGTCAAATGTACTTCTTTGCGATATTTTGTACTTCTCCGCTCTTCTGGATGATCGTCAAATGGCCTGGGCGATAAATTCTTTCAAACCATTAACAATTTCGCGTTTAAACCTACTTAATAAGGCTTACCTACCGCTCACTTCGTGGCAGAACTGTCGCGGCGGAGTGGTGGTCGTCTGCACTCAGTGCAAAGTCAATAGGAGCACTCCACAAGGAGGTGTTCCCTCTCCCTTCTCTAGATTGCGGTTGTAAACCACCTTCTAGAGGAACTGGGAAAAGTGGGCAGTCGGGTGATCGCCTATGTAGACGATGGGGAACTTTGGGTTAAGGTACGATTTCTGTACACCCTTTTTGATCTGACTCAAGGTAACTAGGTGGGAAATCAACGGCGGCTGTCGTAGAATCCCAATATTGAGGAAAGGGTAGGAAAGGTGTCGGTTGCCTTGTACTTCTGTAGGGGAGCTATCGGTAAAAGGTGGGGTCTCTCGCCGAAATTAATTCATTAGCTCTAGGAAACCAGATTTAAGCCTATATTGCTTTAAGGAGCCCTTGTCTGGTGGTACTCACTAGAGAAGGCTACACTTGTAAAACAAGAATTAGCGGAGCATTAGGAACCTACACTGGCGCTTAACACAAATGTTGAACTCGGCACCTGAGGATATTGCAGACAGAATTGTCGCAGCACGAGCTGCTATCAGGCTCAGGTAAACCGGAAAGAAAACTTTTCTCTGCTACAGCAAATGTTTTCATAGGGCACTTTAAAACACGTTACCTCTCAAGGGCTTGTGATGGGTGTCCTAACAGGCCATTGTTCAGTTGGTATTCATGCGGTGAGACTAAGAATTTCGACTGATCATTTTGTGTCAGCTGTCAAGAGGAAGATGAAGTGAATCTCCACACTTTCTTTTAGACTGTCCAACCTTTGCGAGACTAAGATGGAAGCATTTTTGCTCGCAATTCTGAACAAACACTGAGCTCTGAGGGATCGAAATTAGCCGGATACGAAAATTCATAATCAACTCGCGGCGTTAACTTAATCCAACCTAGCCTGTACTTCTTTGAGCTATGAAATAGTTGGTCACATTAGGTATACAGAATCTGTTTACCTTCTTACTACTACAACTCAACTCAACTCAACTGAACTGAACTGAACTGAACTGAACTCAACTCAACTCAACTCAACTCAACTCAACTCAACTCAACTCAACTCAACTCAGCTCAACTCAACTCAACTCAACTCAACTCAACTCAACTCAACTCAACT
>NW_023463585.1:9206-13354 GCF_013731165.1 Rhagoletis pomonella | reverse complement strand
AAGGGTGCGCCATTGATCGGTATTGGTATTACAGGTAAGATAACTTACATGTACACAAACATATGTAAATACACCAACATATGTACATACGTACAAATATATAAACAACCATTCAAACATATGTACATAATGAAAACATTGCTGTCTACAAGTCTACATACATATGCCCCTCAGCACATCAACAAAACCCGTTTGCTTCCCTGCAAAAAATTGTGCGACTAATCTCTAAAGAGAGTATTCCGAGATTACTCTCAATCGGGTTCAATTGGAAATTAATTAGTCGCAACTAGTCTCATACGGGTGCTAATGGAGGTCAATTGGTCTCGATTCATCCCTTATGGGTATAATTGGAGATCAATTAGTCCCCAACTCATCTCTAACGGGTACTATTAACGATTTAATGATATGTACGCACTTAGTCAATGAAATTTCATGTGCGACGTTGGCACACAGAGAGAGTATTCGCCTAACAAAACTGAGCAACCCGGTTCGAATCTCAGCTGGCGCAAATTTTTATTTTTTAAAAGTGACTAGTCGCTTTTTATACCCTTTCGGGTATAAGGGTGAACAATTAGTCTCTTCATAGGACATGTTCGAACAAAAGCGAACAGTTCATTCCATATAAAGAGATCAAAAGTGGTATTAGTCGCATGCTCTTTTGCGATTGCTCCCGGAGTCATCCCGGATTAGTCCCATTTTTTGCAGGGTTCATCATGAATATATCCATACAAACATATGTACATATGTACGAATGGATGTAGTTACGCGAAGCACGCTTGCATCATCTTATAAATATTATAAATGTGAACGTTTGTATGTTTGGATGTTTGGGAAATCATCACGCTGAAACGACTGCACGGATTTGCATGAAATTTTGTACGCAGATAGCTTATGGGCCAGATTGGTTAATAGGCTATTTTTTTAAGAGTTGCCGCCTGTTAAAAAAGTTTCATTTATTTAATATGCAGGAACGACTGAATGGATTTGCATGAAAATTTGCACACAGATAGCTTATGACCTAGATTGGAAAATAGGCTACTTTTCTTAAGAGTTGCCACCTGTTAAAAAAGTTTCATTAAATTACTACACGGAAACGACTGAATGGATTTGCATGAAATTTTGCAAGCAGATAGCTTATGACCTGCAGTGGAAAACAGGCTAATTTTTTGGAGGAGTTGCCACCTGTTAAAAAAGTTTAATTAAATTAATACGCGGAAACGACTAAACGGATTTGCATGAAATTTTGCACACAGATAGCTTATGACCTAGGTTAGAAAGTAGGCTACTTTTTTTAAGAGTTGCCACCTGTTAGAAATGTTTAATTTAATTAATACGCTGAAATGAGTGAACTGATTTGCATGGAAGTTTTCACGCAGATAGCTTATGAGCTAGGTTGAAAAGCCTGCTAAAAAAGTTTAATTAAATTAATACGCGGAAAAGTCTGAACGGATTTGCATAAAATTTTGCAAGCAGATAGCTTATGACCTACAGTGGAAAATAGGCTAATTTTTTGGAAGAGTTGCCACCTGTTAAAAAAGTTTTAATGAAATTAATACGAGGAAAAGACTGAACAGATTTGCCTGACATTTCGCACAGAGATAGCTTATGACCTATGTTGGAAAACAGGCTACTATTTTAAGAGTTATCACGTATTTGGAAAGTTTAATTAAATTAATACGTGGAAATGACTGAACTGATTTGCATGAAAGTTTGCACACAGATAGCTTATGACCTAGACTGGAAAATAGGCTACTTTTTTAAGAATTTCCACCTGTTTGAAAATAAAATTTTGCTCAAAGATGGTTTATGACCTGGATTGAAATATAGGCTACTTCCTTAACCGGTTTTCCGATCAGGATGAAATTTGGTACACTTACTACGGATTTCGGAAGGATGGTCTTAGACTGAAAGTAAGTCCGATAACTCAAGGCCATTCCCATACAAATTGGAATTTTCATATTACATACATATCTCTGGAAGTATTTGTGGGAGAGAACTGAAACTTGGTATAGTGATATGTATGTGAAATCATTGTTGGCATTAATCGATTAATGTTTTAATTAGTTAGTTAATTCGATTAAATTCAATCTGATTACAGTTAATCATGATTAATTTTAATCCGACTAAACAGTTAATCGTAACCGCGATTAAAAAATTTATTTTTAATCATTAACTCTTAATTTGATCAAGTAGGTTTGGTGATTAATTAAGTTATGCTGGAATTTCCCTGTGCACACAAAGCAAGTTAATCCGGTATGGCTAAGTCGGGTTTCCTCATCAATCTAAGCAATTTGGTGTGCATTTTCATTAAGATATTTACCAACAAACGTTTTACAAACTAGGTTTGTAAAAGTTCCCCGTTTATGTATTACTAATAACAATAATTATTATTTTTGTATTATTACGTGCTTTTTATAAGCGTAAAACACAAAATAATTACTATAACTGGTGTTTGGTTTCAAACTCGGACAAGTACACAAATTAATCACATTTTGTTTTTAATTGGATTAACGATTAATGTTTTAAATTAATTAAACGTAATCGCAGCCAGCGATTAACGATTAAAAAAATGTTATCATTAATCGTACAGTTGATTACGACTAATTAATTTTAATCGTCAAACGGGATTAACATTTTAATCGTTAATTTTTAATCGTTAATCAGACTAACAGTTTGCCAACAGTGTGTGAAATCATGTGCATATTCACGGAGAAAAATGGACGTTTTTGGAAAAGAGGCGTAGCACCTCCCATACTGACTGAAAGATTCATATTGCATATCTCTTCAAATGTTTGGGGTAAAGCACTCAAGCTTGGTATGGAAATACATATGTATGCATGTATGTATGTGAAACTAATACCATACTCATGGAGAAAAATGAGAGTTATTGGAAAAGGTGGTGTGGCAACTCCCATGCAAATTGATTTTTCTATGCTGCATATCTCTGGAAGTGTTTATTGCAGAGGACTGGAACTTGGCACCGAGATGTGTATACAAAATTAATTCCATACTCATAGAGAAGAATTTGCGTTATTCGAATAGGGGATATGGCTCCTGCCGTACAAATTTACTGTTTTATCCTGCTTATCTCTAGAGGTGTTCATGGTAGAGTACTGGGACATGGTACTGGGACATGTAAAATCAATTCTAAATTCATGGAAGAAGATTATAAGAAGGGTTATAAGAAAAAGGGGCGTGGCACTTCCTACACAAATTGACTTTTTCTTGCCACATATCCCTGGAAGTGTTTTGTGGAAGAATACTGGAACTTGGTATGGAGTTGTGTATGCAAAATGTATCAATTGCTCATGGAAAAAATGTGAGTTATTAAAAAAGGAGGCATGTCTCCTCCCATACATACTAAAAACTTCTTAATACATATCTCTGGAAGGATAGAAAATCTCTCGAAGTATTTTAAATTTGTAATGGAGATTTATTTTATAAGAGCCGTACTGACAGAATAAATTTCATTAAATGGAAAAGGGAGAGCCGGGTTCGGCCTTATAATCTAAAGCTCTCTTGAGGCATTTGCTACAGTAATGAGAAGTGGTATTTTATCAAGGCCAGGTTACTAAATTTGAGTAGGATATATTAGAACCCGCCGTGGCACCTCCAAGAAGGTTACACGTTCACGCGTCGTATACCTGGAACCATTTTAAGGCAAAACTTAGAGGTATTGATATATTTCGTATGCCTAGCGCGCAGACGAGATTTTATAATTTCATAGTTTTAAACGGCCTAAATACCTTAACTCGCTTAAAAAATAACGAGCTATAACGAAATGGGCACAGAAATAAAATCTAACATCATTAAATTATTTTTCCTATTTGTATAAAAGCGCGGGTTAAAACCCGCGGGTATAAGCTAGTTTATACATATATTGCTTGGTAGCGGCAGACCCGAAATGCGCAATGAGTTCTTTCATACATACATATACATATATATGTATACATATATATATGTATACATACATACGTGCATTGAAACATACATATATACATATATAGGTACTCGCACCCGTCATGCGTCGCATTATTTGTTTTTCCCCCTTCCCTATACTACCTATATCTTCCTTATCACCCATGTAACGTTTTCATTTTTTTACCTCCCTTTTATTAGCTCGGGATGTAACTATGTAATATTGATGC
>NW_023463585.1:2937-9196 GCF_013731165.1 Rhagoletis pomonella | reverse complement strand
GCCTAAAAGATGCAGCGATTTCTATTCTCAAGTTACATACTTGACAGATGTAGTTTTAGGTTTAACGTGAGTACCTGTAGCAATCCAATGCCGTCCAATCTCCACGGAGCCCGTAAGGCTCAACGGATCAATTCAATGCGAAGATCAGCGCCCCGAAATGCAAGCATCTCGGTACCATTTGGCAGTGCGGAATGGACACACTAACCACCTTGGTAGGGTTCGAGGCCTATCTAAACCTCTGCCGTGCTATGGGTCCGGCACCCGGTTGCAATGCAACTCCACATCGAGCCAACACGACTCTCCCCGCATTCGGGTTTAAACCACAGCCACCACGATACTCCCCGTAGGGCCAAGCCGCACGAGCAGATTGGAGCAAGCTCCAAGGGCAACTGCTCCCCGTGGTACCAGAATTAAGTCTCCGGTCAGACCTCGTGGCCGAAGCCACTACCAGTTGAGTTACCATACTACTCTGGACTGGTGGCCATCACCCCATCCACCTTCCTACTCGACTCGTCTTCGCCTTCTAAAAACTTCACGTGCGAAATTCCTCAAGTTCGTTATCGTCGAATGTGTGGAGAGGGTACTACGGAAGTCGTACCGTCCATCCGTCCATTTTACCCCCATGCTGTCAAGATTCCTCAAGTCCGAGTATCTCGGGCATTCGCAAAGCACGTGCTCGACATCCTCAAGCTCCGCTCCACACTCATACCCCTCAGAGTCATGGAGGTTCCTCTTACGCAAATAAGCATTAAGAGGACCATGCCCCGTTAGTAGAAAATCCAAACTCAAGCAATGCCCGAAGTCCGGATTCTCTCCCATAAACCCTACACTCGGAATGAAGCGGTATGTAACACGACCATTGGAACTACCATCCCAACGCTCCTGCCACATACCACGCACTCTGTCATCCAACAACCGTTTGCACTCAAGATAGCCCCTCTCCAAGTCACCGTCCGTAACCCACCCAGTCAACGGCAACATGTTCATGCCTCTTCTCATCCTGAAGGTCACAGCTCTCGCTATAACCACCAGGTCAAGAGGAGGCACTCCCATCAATACCTGAAGCGCATCCGTAGAAACAGTGCGACACACCGGAAGACAACCCAGCAACAATACCCTCTGACAGGATAGGACCTTCTGGCGACCTGCAACCTTCATAACTGTTTCGTACCAAATAGCGGACCCAAAAGTGGCACAAGCCACGAATAGGCCCCGATAGATGGCACGAACAGCACGCCGGCCGAGGCCCCATTCACATCTCAGGATGCGACGTACCTTTGCCACAACACCAACAAGGCGCTCCTTAAGACACACCAGGTGGGGAGCAAAGCTCATGCGTTCCCCGATGGTCAGCCCCAAATACCTGACTTGCGTCACATATCTAAGACTGACCCCGTTGACGCGAACCACCGGCGTACGTCCCAACGATAGCTTCCCCTTGAGTAACATTGTTACCGTCTTGCCAACCGAAGTGTCGACCCCCATACGTTGCCCCCACCTACCGACGATCTCAAGCAGCCGTTCTCCCTGCCTCTCAATGTCTGACCTGGAATTTCCTTCCGCCAAAACGAGAAGCTCATCAGCGTACGCACTAAAGCCACAGACTGGCTCGAGTTGCCAAAGCAGGGAATCCATCATAAGGTTCCAAATAAATGGACCACTGATGGACCCCTGCGGACAGCCACGAGCCACATCGACCTCAACAGTCCCCGCAACACCAACCATGGTAGCTCTGCGATCGGAGAAATAACTCCGCCAGAGAGCTATCTCTGCACACCCCAGCTCTTCCAAACGCTCAATGACTCTGTCCCAACGTAGGTGGTCAAAAGCCCCCCTAAAATCAACAAATATGCCAAGGACATACTTGTTGACACTCCCCCGTACTACACTCTGAACATTCAGCCAAGCATCCTCTACGCTACGTCCTTTCCTGAAGCCATACTGTCTATCCGACATGCTACCCCGCGTTAACTCCTGAAGCCGCTCAACCATGATCCGTTCCAGCACTTTTCCAAGTACTGGAAGGAGGCTGATACCCCGATAAGATGCAGGATCACTCCTGATCTTATCAGGCGACTTCAGCAGGGGAACAACCCTGGCAATTTTCCACTCACGTGGAAAATAACCCTCCCATATACATTTATCATAGATTGCCTCCAAATATTCCGGAATGAACTTCCACAAGCATTTGCACATCTCTCCGTTCAAACCGTCAATACCCGGTGACTTTCTAGACCTAACCAGGCCAAACGCATAACCCAACTCCCCAGCATCTAGTGGGGGAACAGGCACCTCTTGTGCTTGAGGAACCTGCACCTCCGCCCTAGGAAAGAACGTTCCTAACAGAACCCCTGCACACTCCCCCCACGATGATAACATAGTGTCACCAACGCGAAGAGAGGTGATTTCCCTACTCTGACGACCCCGACAGATCCTGAAGACCTGTCCCCAAGGATCGTCCCTATTTTCCCCTACAAATCTCCGCCAGTCCTCCTCTTTCGTCCTGACTAACAGATCTTTGTATTCCCTCATCTCACTCCTATATTGACTCCTAAGCTGGGACAGATTATCCCCCCCGCTACGCCTACATCTTTGAAACAAACGTCTCGATCGACGGACAGCCTTCCTCTTGTCATTGAGCGCTCGCGACCACCACTTCACCCGCCTAAGATTAGGCGGCACCCATTTACGCAGCGCGCGATCATTTACCTTCCAAACGATTTCGTTAAGACAAGCAATTTGCTCATCCGAGGTCATCTCCTCAAAATCGCTCAGAGGCACTTCCCGCATAGCCACTTCGGCTAGGAAACCGTATTGGTCCCAGTCAACCCCACTGGTACGCCACCTTCTCGCATGACATGCAGAATCCCTGTCAGGAGGCGTATGGGGCAAGATCACAATCTCAATAAGATTGTGGTCACTTACACCCCATCCACCCCTAACTCTCCAATCGAAACTGAAGTCCCTACTGCCTGCCGCATTCGTCATCGTGACATCTATGTCGCTAGCACCCATTGGACCGTCGAATGTAAACCACTCGCTCGGGACATTAATAATGTCCACCTCGTTTACTGCCACCCATTCTGCTAACGACTGCCCCCGCTGCCAGCTTCGATATCCCGACATATCACGGGATGTCTTGCTGAACCATGCGGTGGAGGAGGCGTTCGCGTCTAGACCGATGACAACAGGTCTGCTACTTGCCAGAAGTAGCACCGTGTCAAGGTAGACGAGGTAGGGTTCCAATGACTGACCAAACCTACAATAGATGCTGCTGACGAGCAGCCTCCCGAACCTACCCTCTACACTAACAACTACCCCTAGCTCAGACGAGTCTACCAACACGCACTCTAAGTGCGGGTTATTCACCACAACTGCAGCATTGGCCCCACGGTCGGTGAAAACCCTGAAGCCACCAGGGAGACCTCGTACCACACCCTGCGTGGCATAAGGTTCCTGGAGCAGAGCTATGCTACAGTCCTCCTCTACCATCAATGCGCCTACATCACACATCACTGAATAAGCCCCCTGACAATTTAGTTGCAGGACCTTACCCATCTTAATGTCTGGCAAGCGCGCGGGCAACAATTGCACCATAAATCGGGCAAGCGCCTGTCATCATAAGATGATCAGCCGGCTTTCCCCTGAAGGCGCAGTTGCGACAATGCATTGCATTATCGCAATTCGCCATACGATGCCCTTCCTGCCCGCACCTCAAACAGACCTCCTTTTTCGCCTTACATTTAGCCACACGGTGATCGAAGCCCATGCACCGGAAGCAAGCGGGCGCAAACAAGTCCGGCCGTACTCGGAACGAAAACCGCTTGATGTAGCAACGGCCTGCATCAAGGAGAGCGGACATTAACTTGTCCGTACCCTCCAAGACCACATTTGTTACTCCATCCGGAGTCTTCTTCCAAGGACGGCTGATCATCCTTACGTCCTTCTCAAGGCATCCAGGGCTGAACTCCTGAAGGTTCAACCGGTACAACTCCCCCATGAATTCATCGGGGGTTATCTCGGTGTGAACCGACTGAACCACAACCCTGGTTCCTTGCTTCCTGATGCTGACATCGAGCCCCACCTCAGAGAAGCGAATATTATTCGCAACCCTCTCCCGCTCCGCGACAGAAGGTGTACGAATAATCGCACCGCCTCCCTTTAGAGGCTTAATTTCATGCACCCTCACACCTAATGAGGGCCCCACCTCATCCACCACCTTCTTCACGACCTCTTTTGAGGACTGACCCGACTTTCCTTGCACAATCAACGAATATGTCTCCACCGGTTTTGGAGCCACCGATGCAGGCATCGAGGGCACAAGTGCCTCCGGTGTCGACTTCGGCGGGGCTCCCATCAGTGGAACCACAGCTGGCTGAGCAAAGACCCCATTTCTTCCCCGACTGAGGACATCAACCTTGCCGTTAAGATGGGCATTCTCGGCAATAGCCGTCATTAGGAGCTCCTCGTACTGCGAGGAAAACTCCAAGAGGTCAATTCCTTCTAATCCAAAAACGGCCTCGCTAAATTTAGCGGAGATCGCTTTTAAATTCCTCACCGATACCGAGGAACTAGCCCTCGTATCGGCCCCAACCACCTTACCTGGCTTTAATGCAGCCCCCTCAACATCCCCATCAGCACGAGTGCTGGTACCAGTAACCGTGCTCGACTCAACGTTCTTCTCCGAATCCGCGCTCGCGCTCGCTCCAACGCCCAAAGGCAACCCACTTGCACTCCCGCTTGCTCCACCTGACGCACCAAAAACGGGTACTACCCCCGGAATAACAATTGTTCTCGGACGACCACGACCACGACCACGACTTCCCGCATCAGACCCGGTACCCGAACCCGATCCTTTCTTCTCGACCGCATCTGTCCGACGAAGATTCCTCGGTGGCGATTTCACCGCCGCCTTCCCCGTAAGATCACTCTCTTCCCCCGACGTCGACGTTTCGCGAACCGACGACTCTTCAGCGCCCACATTAGCCACTTTGCGGTTCTTCCTCCGCGAAGGCATTCTGGCCTTCAGCCCCTCCAACGGGCAGCCGTACCGCACACTAACGCACACACGCACCTAAGCACCGACTATACTCTAACAAACGCCCTTAGAGTAAACTGAAAATGGAGCCCCGGTTTCGGTAGGACTCAAAGTAGAGCCCGCGCTATAACGCCAGCGACTCAACGAGCGGTCAAGGCGGTTAAAAACCGCTGGGTGCAGAATACACCCCAGGCAGCCCCTGGAAAGGTCACCCAAAAACAATCCCGCCGGTCAGAACAGTGTCCCCGTATCGGGATATGGATCGACCGATGTAGTACCTACACCAACACACTCGCGAGCCAAAACAACCGCCGATATGCGTGTATAAACCCTCCTCAAAGTCTAGCCAAAAAGCCAGCAACTCACACAACAGGTTCCCCAGAGCAATTCGCTCGAGAAAGTGGTACCCGGTACACGTAATACGCGGCACACAGCACAACAATCCGCCAAAACAGGCAACCCGGCCCAAAATTACCACCGCAGAAGGCAGAAACCTCGAGCGGCAGTGCAGGAGCCCAAGAATTACCCTTAAACGGCCACAGGAGCTTAAAAAGACCAACTGGTCCCCAACTGGTCCGAAGGTAAGTAGTTTCGGACTAGTCCCAAACTGGTTCCCAAACTGGTTCCCAAACTGGTTCCCAACTGGTTCCCGGACTGGTCCCCGACTGGCTACCAACTGGTCCCACCAACTAGATACCAACTGGTCCCAAAGTGGTTACCAACTGGTCCACCTATACCCCAAGTGGTCCACAAGTCACTTCACTTTCCACTAGGACAATCACCACGTTATGATCGCCTTTTGGTACTTGCAAACAAATACCGTAGTCACTATCTACTATCAACGCTTCAATTCACTCGACTGTACTCTTGATACACAATGGTAATCAAGGTACCGTACACCGACGCCACTTTTAAGTAAACAAGTCCCCGTTAACCGACGCCAACTAATAAATAAATACCACCACAAAGCGGACGACGAAAAACTTGTCAACAAGTTCCCGTTAGCCACGCGCACAACTTGGTAAACAAGTTACCGTACACCGACGCCACTGGTAAGCAACCAAACCAAACGTTTGTACGAACACCGCACAAAACGGACTGCGAAAAAACTCAATTAGCTACAAGCGCGAACTGACAAACCACGACCTATCGCTTCGACAATCGAACTGCAACTGCAACCCACCCATCCATGGTTTCCGATGGCTGATATTTAACCGGAAA
>NW_023463585.1:0-2837 GCF_013731165.1 Rhagoletis pomonella | reverse complement strand
AAAAAGGAAAAAAAAACGTTCCGCCTTAATCCGAAAAAAATTGTGGAAAAAACTACAAGAAAGAATATAAGTAACAACTGTGAAAAAATTGTGAGAATACACTTAGTAGCTCCATGCGAAAGTAACTGAAATAGAACACTGTGAAAAAAAAGGTTCCCCATAAAATCCGGAAAAATTAAGGAATATAAATAAAAACTGTGAGAACGCAGAAGTTCTATGCGAAATTAAATAATTTAAATCTGTGAAGAGAAGCGTACACTATAGAAAAAGCAAATACTCCAATGAAATATTGGACTTTGTAAGTATACAAACTGGTTACAGCATGAACGCGGACGAATTTAAGAAATCCATGACGGAAATGAATGGCGCAGTGAACGCCATTCTGTGACAACTGAGAAGGTTGGAAGAACGGCTCAAAAGTGTGGAGTCCATGCTTCCGCGCCATACACCAGCACAGGCATGATGAGTGACTTATAGAGTGTGATCTTTGTACGACGAGAGAGGACTTTAATCCCCATTGCCTAATCAGCCCAAAGTAGCACTTGTTGGCAAGAGTGATTCTCCGTTGGATTTCAAGGCTGACATTATTATTGGTGTTAATGCTGGTTCCCAAATAAACGAAGTTGTCTACTTTTTCAAACTTGTAACTGTCAACAGTGACGTGGGTGCCAAGACGCGTATGCTCTGACTGTTTGTATGATGACAGGAGATACTTCGTTTTGTCCTCGTTCACCACCAGACCCATTCGCTTTGCTTCTCTATCCAATCCCGAGAAGGCAGAACAGACGTAGCCCTTGTTTTTACCGATAATATCGATGTCGTCGGCATACGCCAGCAATTGTACCCTCTTATAAAGTATTGTGCCTGAGCGGTTCAGTTCTGCGGCTCTTATTATCTTCTCCAAAATCAGATTAAAGAAATCACACGAAAGGGAGTCCCCTTGTCTGAAACCTCGTTTGGTATCAAACGGCTCGTAGAGGTCCTTCCCTATTCTAACGGAGCTGGTGGTATTGCTCAACGTCATTTTACACAGCCGTATTAGTTTCGCGGGGATACCAAATTCAGACATCGCGGCATAAAGGCAACTTCTCTTCGTGCTGTCGAAAGCGGCTTTGAAATCGACAAATAGATGGTGTGTGTCGATCCTATTCTCGCGGGTCTTTTCCAAGATTTGGCGTATTGTGAATACCTGATCTATGGTGGATTTTCCAGGCCTAAAGCCACACTGATAAGGTCCAATCAGCTCGTTGACGGTGGGCTTCAGTCTTTCGCACAATACGCTCGATAAGACCTTGTAACCTATGCTTAGAAGGCTGATTCCGCGGTAGTTGGCGCGTATGGCGTGGTCGCCTTTCTTGTGGATTGGGCAGAGCACACTTAAATTCCAGTCGTCGGGCATGCGTTCATCTGACCATATTCTGCATACGAGCTGATGCATGCACCTCATCAGCTCCTCGCCGCCGTACTTGAATAGCTCGGCTGGCAGGCCGTCAGCTCCAGCAGCTTTGTTGTTTTTCAGCCGCGTAATCGCTATTCGTACCTCGTCATAGTCAGGCGGTGGGACAGTTACTCCTTCATCATCGACTGGGGACTCGGGTTCATCTTCTTCACTACTTTCAGCGCTGCTACCATTCAGTAGATTATAAAAGTGTTCCCTCCACAATTGAAGTATATTCTGGACATCGGTCACTAGGTCGCCATTGTTGTTCTTACAGGAGTTCGCCCCGGTCTTGAAACCTTCCGTAAGTCGCCTAACCCTCTGGTAGAATTTTCGGGCGTTCTTCCTGTCGGCCAGCATCTCAAGCTCTTCGCACTCACGAATTTCGGCCTCTCTCTTCTTATTGCGGCAAATACGTCTCGCTTCCTTCTTCAGTTCCCTATAACGGTCCCACATGGCTCGCGTTGCGCCCGATCGCAGCGTGGCCCTGTAGGCGGCATCTTATTTCTCTGCGGCTTCTTCACATTCCTCATCGTACCAGTTGTTCTTTCGGGCTCGCTGAAATCCAACTACTTCTTCGGCGGCGGTACTTAATGATCGGGAAATGTGGTTCCACTGCTCGCGTATTTCGGATTGTTGAAGAGTGCTCTCAGAGAGCAGGTGTGTGAATCGAGTGGCGAATAAATTGGCCGTCTGTTGTGATTGCAGCTTTTCGACGTTAAGCTTTCCTTGCATTGTTGGGCGCACATTTTTTGTTGCACAGAGGCGGGTGCGTATCTTCTACAAGATTAACGGTTTGTTATTCTTTTCGATTGATTTATTATTCAATAACGGGAGAATTAAATTGTGGTTCTTTAAATATATTAAGAGATGAGGGTTGAATTATACTTCGTGGAATAAGAGGTTTATTAATTATAAGAATTATTGGGGGGAGAATTCTTAGATTAATTTTTCCTACTCCTTATATAATTTGTATACCTATATATATAAAATTATTAACTTTATTTGTTTGTATTGTTGGGGGATTAATAGGTTATTTAATTTCTCATGTTTCTTTATTTCATTTAAATTATTAGTTAGTTTGTTATTTTTTTGGTTCTATATGATTTATACCTTATATTTGTACTTATGGAATCATTAATTTTCCATTAAATTTAGGGGGATTAATTTATAAATCATTTGATTATTTTATTCAAGTAGCTTAAATTTAGAGCATAACATTGAAGATGTTAGGGTAATTGAATAATTCTTGAATGTAGTGAATTAATATTTGTAATTTATAAAAAAAGAATATTTTAATTTTACAATGAAAATGTAATGTTTTTATTAAACTATTGTCGCGTACTAGCCGCAACAAAATAAACATTTGTTTCCCCTTTGTTCTATTTACCTATTTCCT
>NW_023463584.1:11430-13364 GCF_013731165.1 Rhagoletis pomonella | reverse complement strand
CACCCCTTTTGGCTGGCAGAGACATTCTCATTTTCAATCTCAAACAACAAAAACTTTGAACAATTCCTTTTTTTACTCTCAATTTCATTCGATTTGAAATGTTGGCAAACTTCAAAAAAAAAAAAATCATGGCCGACGCATTGAGAACAGTTTTACCTTACTATGCTTTTATCATGATCTTGTGTCTTTCGTTCGTGGGCAGGTGCATGATTCAATAATACAAGGTTAGATAATTATTGACAGCTGCGGTTTGACACTCCCTTACAAAAGGTTGCATTTACGGAGGACAGAGAAAGGGCAAGAATGCAATCCCTTGTTTCGAAAATGGTAGTAGAAAAGTACGCAAAGTAGGCAATTAGTAGTGAAATTCCTTTCGTAAATTCTAATGTATTTGCAGGAAATCTGGCATTTTAAACGAAATGTGGAACGTAATATTGATATATCTACGTGAATTACGTAATTTATATGCTATTTAGCCGTATAAAAACTGCAAAATGACTCAAAATTAAAATAAGACTACTATGAGACTGATGTAAACATCCAATGCTTATGTTTTCATCAGTTAAATATGCTTCATATGCATATACAAATAAAGATATTGCACAAAAGCTTATATTTTTATATCACACCAAAGCTACACTGTTTCCATGTAAAATTGCAAAGAAGCAACACGGTGCCACTGCTAGAGGGGCGGTGCGAGAGAGACAACTGTCAGTTTATCGAACCTTGTATTATTGAATCATGGGCAGGTGTTTCAACTTAAATATCGATGATGCGGGCAAAGTATCGATGTATCGACCTGGGAATATCGATTCAAAAAATCGATTATCGCACCATAAAATATCGATATTCAGAATAATCGATATAATATCGAACATTCGTAGCCACTGCCATAGTTGCCAACTTGGTGCTTTAAGCACTAGATTTAGTGCTTTTTGAAAATTAAAACGCCAAAAAATATTACTTAGTGCCTAGTGCCTGTTTTGGTGCTTTTTTTGAACTAATATTACTCCGAGATAGTTAAAACCTGAAATAATTTGAAATATTATAAGCTGCGGTGTCTCATGAAGATGCGGAATTTACAAGAACATACAAATTTAAATTTGTCGGCCGCTGTGGTGTAGTGGTAAGCAGTGCGCGCTTCCACTCCGCAATGCCTGGGTTCAACCCCTAGTAAAAGCAACATCGAAAAAAAAATAATAGAAAAAAGGTTTTTCCTTAACGGCGGTCGTCCCTCGGCAGGCAATGGCAAACCCCCGAGTGTATTTCTGCCATGAAAACCAGCTTCTCATAAAAATACAGTCGCCGTTCGGAGTCGGCGTTAAACTGTAGGTCTCTCCTCTTTGTGTGACAACATCAAGGCGCACCGCACAAATCGGAGGAGAAGCTCGGCCAAACACTAACATATGTGTAAGCGCCAATCTATTATTATTATTATTAAAATACAACCATGATTGATTAAAAGCTGAAGTTGCAAACCCACCTTGTTGAATTCTAGTCGCGTTGAAAATGCTAGTACGCGGGTAAGTTAAGTATTTCTTTTCTAATTGTTTGTACAAATTTTGATTTTTTACCACCTGAGTAAAACACATCGTTTCTTGGTGCTGAATCCAAATCTAACCGCACAATTGCACCAGTACTAGAATTTTTAGATATCCTACCCCCAGATTGCCAAAAACACGGGTTTTTGCGATATTTGAGGTTATATACTGAAAACATAAATTTTTTTGCTCATTTCTACTTAGGGCATTATTTTCGTGTGTTGCGATTCGATTTTTTCTCTCGTGATATAGTCAGTGCACGGACTTCGAAAAAATTATTATTGGTAGATTTTACATACAAAAAATGGTTGAAGTTGGTAGATTTTTTAGAAGAAACAATATCAGATGGTTTTTACTCAAATAGGATAAAACATGGCGAATTCATAAAAGATG
>NW_023463584.1:0-11330 GCF_013731165.1 Rhagoletis pomonella | reverse complement strand
TGACTATGTACAAAACCACAAATGATATGATGATCGATGAGCAAATGGGAATTGTTTTGTACATTTTATTTTCGTACCCTGGGATAAACAGAATTAAGAGAAGCAAACAAAGAATGCCATACAGAGAAACTAAAGTAGAATGCCTAGATAAGTATATACTTATTTGTATTAAATTGAAATTAGAAAATGTCTTAAAAGATTAAAATTAACTAAAATTTTTGTAAATCAGTTTTTAAACAAACATATGTATGTATTTAGGTATTTAGATTTTACTTAAAAATCGGTATGTACATAATTGCATATTTAATTAAGCTTAAAATTGTACTTCCTCACTCTTGTACTTTAACTTCGCTGCAAATTGAACAAAACAAAGCATGATTTTTATGCAAGACAAATTTTCAGAGAAAGTATCGGTAGAAAAAGAAATTTTGGATATTTATTCTATTTTTAATTTGACTACGATGCAGCATTCTAGTTTGCATTCCCCGAAATGAAGCAAATTAAAAAAAAAGTATTATAGGACATTCTCCTTTAGATTCTCCGAAATGAAACAAAGAAGCGAAATAAATAAAATATTGTAGGACATTATACTTTGCATTACCGGCAATGCCTAAAAGAAGCGAAGAAATACGAAGGCATTATATCGCTATGCCTTCTAGAACACGTTACCACTAAAGGCGATTACCGATTTTATGCTGGGTACTCGCTCTTGCCCATTAACACATCCACTAGCAGTGAGCTTGCTCGTTTTCCGGCAAATTTGTGAGACGAAGATTATGGGGTCTTCAACTGCTGGAGCCAGCACGCGCCCCTCTCCTGCTGGCTCGATTTAGTTTAACGATTGACTGAAGTTTGGGTCGCCTTCTTCAGCCCTGGGTTTGCGTCCTGCTGAACTGTTGGAACCCATCTCACATTCGCGTGCGAAGTGGCCTGGTTTTTCGCAACTAAAGCATTTTCCAGCACCATCTTGCACCAGGAATATTTTTCCCTGCCATCGACTAGGATTGTGTGAACACTTCTATTCGATGGGCATTGTAGGCTGATCTACTTATTTCATTTCTCTATTTCTATCATCAATCACTTTTCTTCAACGTAGGGATGCAGAAAAAATATCGATGCATCGGAAACATCGATGTTTGCTATTCGATGCATCGAATAAAACCGATTTTTTGGACCTTCCGATATATATCGATGTATTTTTTTCGATGCATCGACTTTTGTGTGCAATGTACACTGTACGTATGAAAATTATTTTGTATGCTTCCAAACTCTTCGCTCTAGAAATTATTCTAAATGTGGAAATTTCACCACTTAACACTATTAAAATATACATTATATTATGCAAAAGGTTTGTGTTTGGTTTATATGCACATACGCCCACTTTCCCACTGCAGCTTTTCACACTACCAAACATCCGATATCAAGCAACATTTCCTATTATTGCTGAAAATGCGATGGACGTGCGTGTTGCTAATTTATTAGTAGAAACGTTTATCGCCAAACAACCCTGCACAAAATGATATTAATTGATATGATATTGAAACTCTAAAACCCTTTGGAAATTTGGGCAGATTTTAAACAGCAATTTCCAAAATTTATTTACGTAGCTTATAAACATAGTGAAGTAATATAAAAGGAATGTACGCTTACTTCAAAGCAAAATTTGAGTTTGTCATTTTCGTTTTTTTGAATTCTTGCATTGACCTTTGGTTTTGTTGCACACCTCTGCCCGATTTCGGCTTAGGTCCTCATCCTGAGGGACAGAAAACATCAGTACTGCAATGTTATGTGTGCTTTTGAACAAGCGGCAAGAATTTCTTGAGATGGTTTTTTTTAATCTTTTTCTCAAATCAAAAAAACTTCATAAGTTCTCACTGCAAAGGGTTAACATAAAAGTCAAATGAAAGAAAAAATTATGATAATAAATTACCAAATAAGTGTACCGAAATAGAATCGTTAGCTGGCACACTTTATGTTATTTTACTATGCTTATGGTCGCCACTTCAGTACCTTCCAAAAACTTTTTTCGAAAGCTTATCAAAAGACCAAAAAAAAAGGATTTGTAACTATTTAAATCTATAAATACATTTCACTGAGATTTAATACTTAAACATTCGAAACTGTTGATATTTTCATTCAATGCATCGAAAATATCGATGTTTTTTACACGATACATCGATATGAATCGATGCTATATTTCGATGCAACGAATGAAAAAAAAATCCATGTATTTTTTTGACTTGCATCCCTAGTCCTACGCGAAAATGTCCTGCGAATTCCTTTAGTCTGCGTTCAAACACGGAAACTCGAGTTTCTTATTATCGGCGATTTCTCTTTTGGTGTTGCCCTTTGCATTCACACACAGAAACTCATTTGTACGCAATTGTTGTTGTCAGCTGTGAATCGCCAACTTGAAATTCTTGCAATCCAAGGCGCATCCGTATAAGGTCATAGCAAGCGAACAAACGTAAAGATCCCATGTATATTGCTTTTTGGTACACAGGGATGTAAAAACGAAGGAAAATCGGGGATAATTTTCGCCATTTCGATTTGCTGACTTCTTAGGTCCCTGTCTCCACAGGAAAGCACTGATGTCGTGATAACCATGTCACAAAATATATTTCCAATGGAGACCGCCTATTTCCCATGGGCTGCAATGTTGTTGTTGTTGTTGTAGCGGCACTACTAAGCCCCGCCTATTTCGGGTCTACGTTCAATCATTGTCGTCAAGCTCAACTAACGGGAGGCCCAGGAAACGAGCTGTTTCGATGGGTTCGGACCAGAGGGAGAGGGGTGTTAGTTGAGTCGGATTGAGCTGGCATGTAAAGAGGTGGTTGGTGTCGTGGGGGTGATTCTCCACATGCCGGGCACTCATTGGGGATATTGGGGTCGAGTCTGGACAGGTAGCTGTTAAGGCGGCTACAGTATCCAGACCGTAATTGAGCCAGGATAACGCGGGTCTCTCGTGGCAGTTGAAGCTCCGTCTCTTCTACAGGTGGTGATTGGGCTCGTATTACGGCATTCATAGGTCGAGAGTCGAGGTAGGTAGTAACTGACTCTCTATGAATGTCGTTGATGGCTCGTCTGTAAGTCGTCGGGTCCAATCGTTGGTCTACGTACTGTTGGACTGCGTCCTTGTACACGAATAGGTGCCCCCTGACGTGCCTGGGCGGAGGCTCCACCTGAAGCAACGGTATGTTAGGGTGTTCACTTCTGTGACACCCCACCAGAAATTGCTTACAGAGCATTTTGTTGTGTTCCCTAACGGGGAGCACTTGGGCCTCGCTGTGCAGGTGGTGCTCAGGCGTCAACAGAAGGCACCCAGTCGCTGTCCGGAGTGCGGCGTTCTGACAAGTCTGTAGCTTCGTCCACTGCGTCCAACTAGTCCCCGGCGTCCAAACTGGCGCAGCATAGTTTAGAACCGGCCGGCCAATTGCCTTGTATGTTGCCAGCAACGTGACCTCCTTCGTCCAGGTGGTGAAGAGGGTCGCCGTGGATTTCGTTGGGGAGAGTGTTAGGCTCCTTGCAGTGAAGCAGCGAGAAAGGCTGGAGAGATAGTCGTTCACTTTTGAGCAGAGGTCATCAATTCCATTCCCGGACGCCAAAATCGAGCAATCGTCAGCGTATGAGATCAGGGAAACTCCCTCAGGTGGTTGAGGAAGTTTCGAGATGTAGAAGTTAAATAGCAAGGGGGAGAGAACACCACCTTGTGGAACCCCTTGTTTAATCCTTCTTGGTTTCGAGGTTTGATCTCTGACGACTGTCGACCACTCATATAATTCGCCGACCATCGCTTCAGTCCCTGTGGGAGTGAGGAGGCCTCGATGTCTTCTAGTAGCGTGGAATGGCAGACGGTGTCAAACGCCTTTGACAAGTCCAGCGCTACTAGGACCGTTCTCTCACAGGGGCGGTTTCGATTTAGGCCACGAGTTATTTGTGTGTTTATGGCGTTAAGTGCTGTTGTTGTGCTGTGCACTTTACGGAATCAGTGCTGGTGCTTAGCTTGGGTCAGGTGGCAAGTGCAGTATGGGAGTAGCAGGGCCTCAAGCGTCTTCGCGACCGGGGAAAGGGGCGTTATCGGACGATAAGAGTCTCCTTTGTTGGCGGGCTTCCCCGGTTTCAGCAGTGGGACCACTCTCCCTGATTTCCACACATCAGGAATGATGAGAGTGGCCATGGACAGGTTGAGGACCTCCGTTAGGTAAGCTACTCCCTTAGGCCCTAAATGTTTTAGCATCAGCATACAGATTCCGTCGGGTCCAATTGCTTTGGAGGCTTTCGCCTTCCCGATGGCCCCCTTCACTTCACAGCTGGTAAAACAAGTGGTGCACTGTTTTTTGGCAGCTTGTGCAGCCTCCTGGTCACTCGTCGTTTGGTCTTGTCTACCGAAGGGTGCAGTGTGAATTGCCTACTAAAGTAGGCTGCGCATTTCTTCTGGGCCGACGAAGCGCGACCTTCGAAAGAGCGCTTATTGCTTGACATCTATTGCAGGCAATTCAATAGTTTGACAGCCATATTTTCATTTGAAAGAAAGCGTTATGATTACGTTTTAGGAAATTATTCAGCAAGTTTTTTTTAAGATTTAAATGTTTTTAAACACCGAAATTGAGAGAATATTGTCTGGTGGCGTAATGCAACAAATGCTTATTTCAAGACATCAAAGTGCCCACACACAAAAACTTCCAATTATATTGATCGACAAAATAACAGTTGGTAGACCATCGGTGTAAAGTTACGCCATTTTTTCTTGAATGACATTCTGCTGTACTAGTGTGGAGACAAAAATAACATATCAGCTGTTCTAGTACCACTTTATTGCATAAATGCACATTGTTGCAAACCTTCCAATCTCACTCGTTACACCTCAACGAGCTGTCCCTTCTTACAGTATACCGTTCTTTGAAAAAGAGCAAATATACTGTCAAGGCGAATTTTTACAAGGCGGTGTTACTGGCGAATTTAGATTTTCGCCACGGTACTACTGAATGTCAAAATGATGATTTTGTTGTAATATGAATTCGCCCTGCTTACAACAAACACATCATTTTGACATTCAGTAGTACCGCGGCGAAAATCTAAATTCGCCTTGTATACGATTTGCACCCTTCCTTAATTACACGTTCTCTATGGCTGCGTTTCTTTATACATTCCGGATAATCCCATTTCACAGCCGGAATAAACAGAATGCCTTTGAAATATACGTTAACATATCACCAGGAACGTTCTAAAGAATAAGTAAACAAAAAAGTTTATTCCAAACGTTCAGAATGAATAAAGAAATGCAGCCTATATTTACCATGATTCAATAATACAAGGTTGGATAAGCTGGCAGTTGTCTCGCTCCCGCATTCTGCCTTAGCCTGTGTCGCCTTCTTTTTTGATTTATAGAAACTACTACTAAAATACAAGGAAAAATATTGTCTTCGTATAAAAAGTTCAACAGGCAACACTGCCGATATATTTATCGATTGTTTCGTGGAAATTCATTTTCTTATTGGGCAAATTCAAGTAAGTATGGCAAAAAAATCAAAAATAATAGAAATATTTTGAATTACAACAGTAATTTACATATTTATTTGCAGGGTATCGGAGTTATTCAAATTTGTATTCAAAAAGTTGCGTTTTACAACAAGTGCCGGCTGCACTAAGTAAGTATGTAAGTTTTGCATGCTAGGATCCCTGCGTGTCCGTCCATATATGGCTGGTGCAGAAAGTACAAGTATTAATAAATATATTCTCTTGTGACGGTCAGGATCATTTGGGTGTCCGTCCACGTTTGCTGGTGCATGTATTTTACCCCTGCAGCCTTTGGGTTGGTCAAATTTACAAGTAACTATACCACTCCATAAAAGCGAAAGTGAAAATATTAATAAAGATATATTCTTGTTCTGATTGTGACTGATTGCAGAAAAAAGTACACACCATTACAAAAAATTAACATTTTTAAAAAACGAAATGTAATTAAATACCGATATTGAAGACATATTTTTAAAGTTTAACCGATATAATGATTAACAAGACCGATTGGAGAAAAAAGTAAAAAACATTACTAAAAAATTTTAATTTAAAAAAAAAAACAAATGTAATTCAATTTATACTATGTCTCCATTGAGAGATTTATCCATTATGATTTAATAAATACAGTTGCTAAATCACAACCGTCTCCATTACCATTACGAGATATGTTTGACGTTCACATTTTTAAATATTTGACGTTTGCTTATGTATGATTTTACAAATACAGTTGCGGACATTGATATACAGACAGATAAAAGGAAGGTACCAAGCGGAATTTCATTATATGAATTCTGAATATTATTGGCTTCTTGTTCGTGGTAAATATGTATGTATAATATATAGTTTGGAAAGTGTAAAGAATGGTACCATATTCCGAATCATTTTCCCGAATTTAAGAAAAATTATCAAAACGGTAAAAAACATTTGAGGAAAGAAACATTTTTGTATAACTCTCTTATTCATAGGCGGGAACCGAAAATCCAATCGTGGGCCTTTGGCATATCATGAATACGAACTGAGTTCTAGAGGATGTTCGGTGCAATGTTATCGAAGCAGAACCATTACCGAAATTTATAAATTTTTTGTCGCAGCGCGTAAATGATTTATAGAAAGCGGAGAAGACTCTGCATGATATTACTATAAAACATTTCTTCTAAATTTTTAGTTTTTAAAATAATATTTTCTTAATTTATTACAACCAAAGTTATGTAAATATGTATTACTAATTTTCCTCCCAAACTAACAAAAAAATATAAAAATCCCTAAAAATACGAAAATTCATGTTTTTATGATAGGCTAGATTTCAATGTCCTCAACTGTATATTGAAAGCACAAATGTCATTTGACTTATGGCATGTGAATTTGTGGTTGCCACATCCCACAATCTATACTTATTGATCAATATTATTGAAGATTTGACGGAGATTTAACTTAAATCTACTGCCTTTCGAGATTTAATTTTATATGATAAATCTCAAAAGATTTAACGTCAAATCTCGTCAGAGGGCTAAATCTTCATTAAATCTCACAATGGAGACATAGTATTAAGATATTTCAATGAAACCATGGTTTATTTTGAATATTTGGGAATACTTCTTCAAAGATTTCAAAGATTTTTCTTTGGCAAGAATTTAATGTGAATATCCATTTATTTCATTTTTAATATTTATGTGGCTATAAAAAGTTAATTCATTGTCTATTGTTTAGATCAGTGGAATCTTCTTATATATTTAATTTAATTTGTATACAAAAACGTATTTCAGCACTACCAAACTACTTACTTTTCCTACTACCTTTTCACAAAAGGATATCAATTAGTTACCCGCTTCTCTTTCCTTCACAAATGCAACCTTACAAGGCAGTCGATTGACACAAATGTCAATATTTATCCAACCTTGTATATTTACGTTCTTTGTCCTAGGATTGTGTGAACGTCTACATAGTTTGGATAGTGAACACAGTCAATTTCAACCCTGTGTCGGCAAGTTTTGACGAAAGTAGCTGAAGAAAGAAGAAAGAGGATCACCCTATACTTCCGGTAGTGCATTCCAGTGACATCCGGTAGTGTATTCCAGTGGAAGTTTTGTGATCTATCCCTGTTCTGACATTCATTCATTTAGTTGAGTTCTGTTTGGCATGTCGTCCGGGTGGTGTTTTTATCTACTAACGCATAAAAAGTAGAGAATTGTGGGGCGCGCTTCTGTTTTATCATTTCTACAGTATTTTTAATAATTGGTTTTGCTCCTATTATGTTGGAATATACCGCGGAGTGTAAAGAGTAACTTCTTCATAAAATATAGTCGAGAAAGTGCATACCTACGCTACTGAAAATCGGATTCGGGTGGTGGCTGTGGTGACGGAAGCAGAAGTAATAGCAATAGCAAAATCCGAAAAAGTAGACAAGTAACAAGTAAAGAGAATAAGAAAAACCCAAAAAAAGGGGAACGGCAAACTGGTCAAGTGCAAAAGCGTTGTTGCTGGCCTGCCGCCTTGGAGTAGCACTTGGCAAGTGTGCGTCTTCACCCATCAGCTAGAGGTAGTGCATTGGAATCGAATGTGAATGTTGCGGGACGAGCTACGGTTAGTACACTTTGTACATTAATGCAAACAATCCAAACGGTTTTATAATATAGAAAATAAATTCGAAAGTTACGTTTTTATTTAGCCTAATAAATAACTTAAATTTCTCAAAAAATGGGAATATACATGTATGTATGTACATATGTGGCTTTCCATCTCTTGTTTTTTATACAAACCATGTATACGAATTATCTTTAATATTAAACGAGAGATATCTTGGTATGTATTAGGTTACAATAGGTCTGTCGCGAAGTTTATGTTGGACATAATTTTCCATAATATACACAATTTTCAGGAATGAACTAATGCGTCACGTTCGAAAGAATTTGGGTGTGTCGGCGATAGAATTGCATACCACAAACAATACATATATTTAATAGCCAATTTTATTATTTTTCGTCGTTAAGTATATGAATATTTATACTTAATATGTACATGCAAATGAGTATTCGTTTCCAGGTTATCCAAAGATATATGCCTTCATTTTACTCATTTCTTTATTGCTATCTTTTCGCCTGGTTGTTGTTGTTGTTGTAGCGGCTACAACAGCGGCCTGGTTCGATTATTTTACAGCCCTCCATAATTTATTCCTTACTGGTAACCTCTCGTTTAATTCTTTTGTTGTATGCTGTTTCTGGTTGTTTACCTTGATATTTGTGTCAAGCGCTGCCAACCGAAGCAACAAATGTGCCCTCTGTAGATGAGCTTGGCCAATCGTATGTACAAACGTATTATATTTACGGGTTTTGTTTGGATTTTGCTTTTATCCACTTATTAAAACCGGTGACCAATAGTTATTAGCAGGGTTCGTATTTGCACACACATGTGCAGCACATCCTAACATTTTACGCTCACATACGTGTGCTGTGCATATAAAAAATTAAAAACTTGCTCCCCACCAAACAATTTGTGTTGCCGGCAATAAGAAAACGTGTCGCCCTCGGAAACAAATTTATTGCCGGTAATATTGCCATCGAATCGATTTCCTATTACCGGTCGCTCTAAAACGTCCGCCGAAGGCAACTCGCCTGGGTGAGTCGTTTTCTTATTACCTGAATGAGTCCGTTTGTTATCGCTTCAGGCGATATTTGGAATAATTTTATTCTTCTTAATACTTCATTTATTTTTTTGTATACCAAATTGCAACTTACAATCGGAATTAATTCATTTTCTCGCTGTGAGACTTCCTATTTTTTCAATCTTGTCCTTGGGCATAATCTAGATGCTTTTGGCCAATGCTATTGACGCCATATTCATAAGTTTCCGAATTTTTGAGAACTTTTTTATTCAAAATTGACATGAACGAAGTGGTGTTGCCGATTTGTCACCACAGCAATAAATCGGTGAGTCGCCAATTAGTTGCCATTGACGATTGTTGCCTATTTCTCATGTTTTGCATGGTGGGTACCCTCAGGTGCGCCTCATACTTATTTCTAGCTTCTAGTGACACTTTATTAGGGTACCAACCGGTTACCGAGTAAACCGGTTTTATAGAAAATGGAACTCGAGGTTTTTCGTCAATTATATTTGAATACTGGAACAAATTTCCACTGCAGAAAATTACTTAAAAAATATAAGAAAAAACCAAGGAAAATCTCTCATTGTTATTTGTGTTTTAGCAGTTTACGAAACTTTGTCCAAGTCATTGAATCGTCTACATGTTGTTTTCATTCCTATCTAACGGACGGCTCAAGAAAAGTCCACATCCGACTTGTTATTAGTGACGCGTTAAGCAAAATGGACTGAACAGTTAAACTTGCTACATTATACAAAATAGAGTTATGTCAAAATATCGCCTCACGAAGCAACTTGAGCTCTCTGTATGCGATGATGGAACTCAGTGGTTGACAGAAGGTTTTCATTGATTCTCGGTGAATGGCCCATCTAGAATAGACTATATTTGTATAGTCGGTCTGGTTTCGATAGTGTACTCTCATTTCGAAGACAGTCGGCTTCACAACTCTCAAGGTTTTCCCGCCAAAGGAAGGTTTAGATCGGTAAACGCCATTCAGTGTGCATTTTTAAGAAACCTTTTCCTGTAAGCAATAAAAAATTATAAATGAAAGAAAATTAAATAAAAACATATTATGAATGTAACGAAGAAATAAATATTTAAAAATATTTTTAACAATTTAACGAAATTAAAAAAAAAACAAATAGCAAAGATAAATTTAAATAAGACAAAAAAAACTCTATGTATAAAATAAGATCCTTAATTATTAAATGGAATAGAAAAAAATAGGTTCCTTTATAAAACAACAAAATCTGAAACCAAAAGGAAAATTAAACTAAAAAATAAATATATTTAACTAAAAATGGCAAGACCAAAATAACTAAAAATTTTATGAAATTAAAAGAAATATTTTTTCTTTTTAAACATCACAATCGCCAAAAAAAAAATTAAATAAATTAAGTTTCAAAACTTAAATGAAATTATAAATAAATAGGTATATTTTTCTTTTCAAGAAAATGAAATCTGATATAGCCTTTTATTTTTAAAATATAAAAAGTCAATTTAGTTGAAAAATAAATCTATGTATATAATTAAAAAATAGAAAAAATTAAAAACTAAAAATTTTATGAAATTAAAAAAAAATTTAAACAACAAAATCGTAAAAAAATTAAAAAAGTTTAGGTATATTTTGCTTGTCAAGACAATAAAATCTGATAACTAAAAGAAAATAAAATTACAAAATAAAAAAAATTAAATAGTAAAACAAAATCGCTGCCAGAGTTTTCGATCCCTGATCACTCAGCCAAGTGCTTTCTCTCCAAATGGTTTTCACCACAAGTGGTGAATTAGAGAGCTTTTTTTTCTAAGACTTTTGTACTAGAATAACAAACCTCTTACGCACAATCTTCCCATCTGCCTTTCATTTGTCTTACGAAAGACTTTTTTACGATCTGTGCCAGAATTTCCCTATTAGTATGTTGACCCACTATGTTGGAGGGTTTGTTCTTATTGAATTTTCTCCACATTCATAATTCCTTTCGTCCTCAATGAAAGAAAGCTTTATAACAAATTTCAGCGGAATCGTTTGACGATTACTATTTTTTTAGCCGCAGCGTATATGCAATCGCGCCACTGTGCGACGTGAGTGAGAGAACACTCGCCGAATAAACAAAATTCATTTATAATTTCCATTTATATGCGGCATTTCTTATGTTTGTCATATAAAATTCATGTAATTAACTGAGTAAGCAACCTCATTAATTTGTAGTTCACTGGCTGC
>NW_023463583.1:0-13375 GCF_013731165.1 Rhagoletis pomonella | reverse complement strand
GACACTTTTCAGATTTTAGTCCAAAAAGATAAGGAATGAACCTAATATAAATAGAAGCAGTGATCAACAGAATACAAAATCGCGTAATTGCAGTACTGTTAAATACTATGCTTGTGGTAAGCGAGGGCATATTAAGCCGCAGTGTAAAACGGCTAAAAAGGAGTCAGTTTTCAGTCTTCAGAAAAAAATGCAAATAATAACACGTGGAGTTTAGACAGTGGCGCTTCTTCACATATGTGCAGTAATATAAACCTTTTTTCGGCAATTGAAAACAGCGAACAATTGGTGACTCTTGCGTCCGGCGATTTTGTTGTTGCTAAAGGGATGGGTCCTATTAAAGTAAAATTTAATACTCATGACATTGTGTTGAAAGATGTACAATATGTGTCCAGCTTACGTGGGCATTTTCTTTCAGTAAGCAAAATAATTGAACGAGATTATTTCGTATAATTTGATAAAAATAAGTCTACGGTGAAATCAAAAGATAGTGAGACCATTTTTTCGACGAAAGTAGACAGTGGTGGTTTTTATGTGCGATTTGATGAGAACGAAAGGTTGAATGCGATGGTTAATAATAAAAAATCTGACATTGATATTTGACATAAGAGGTTTGGACATTTAAACGTTAAAGACATTTGCGGTTTGTCAAAGAAAAATATTGTTTACGGACTAAACGTGATAATGCCTGAAGATTTTAGTTGTACTACGTGCGCAATGTGTAAAATTACTAAAAGGCCATTTAAAAAGCTGTCATGCATTTATTCAACCGATGTTCTTTAGTTAGTACATTTGTGGTCCAATGAAAATAGCATCTCAAAGTGGGTCGCAGTATTTCAAATACTAACGAGATGGAACTAAATGATGTACTTACTAACAAGAGGGCTAGTGTTGCAATTCCTATTGCTGAAGAAGGAAGTAATTTAAGCTCTGGTGAGTGTTGGAGATGAAGATGACGTTACAATTGTTATAGGTAAGTGTAAGAGCGGTAGGCCTAGAATGATAAGAAATGGAACAGTTGGCCGTCCACGTAAACTGTATCTGTAACGGTAGCAAGTGCTTTGAGATAAGAAAATAGCGAACAATGGAAAGGAGCTATGCAGGGGGGTATGATGCGTTACTTAGAAATGATACATGGGAATTTGTAGATTGTCCGAAAGGGAAAAATGTTATCGGTTCGAAGTGAGTATTTGCAACAAAATATAAGTCAGATGGTACAGTCGAGAGATTCAAAGCAAGATTAGTTGCACAAGGATGTTCGCAGATTTATTGTGAAGATTTTAATGAAACATATGCACCTGTGGCTAGACAATCAACCATTCGGTTAGTGTTGGCTGCAGCAGTCAAATACGAGTTGCTTGTAATCACATCGATATCGTAGCAGCATATTTGAATGGTGAATTAGAGGAAGTATTTATGCGTCAAGTTGACCTGTTAAGTAATGATTACTAATTGTAATGAGTAGTAATTTATATACTTTGGGTTTAATTTAATGTAATCCATTCTTTTCAAGTACAATTACCTTTTATCAATTACTACTCGAGTACAAGTACTTGTAATTGAATAGTACTTGGAATTACCATCAATTACCAAAAGTAATATAAAGGAGTTGAAAGTAGTTGAAGTACTTTTTCCAATTACTTTCAAGTACTTGATACCATTTTTATATATTTCTAATATTTTTGTATTTTTATTTATTTAATTTCATTTTACATATATAAATATATTTCAATTATTCTGCGCATATTATTTGAGAAAACAACAAATGCGACATACCTTATGGAAATAAGTATATGTGAACCAACTTCATTTTTCATAAACTATTGCAAATGAATTGAAACTTATCAATGTAATTTATTTCAATAGTAGTAATAAAAGATAACAAAAAACAAAGCTTCTCAATTTCAATATGCTTTTTGAGAGAAAAGAAATCGCGTAAAACAATAATGCACATATACTCCTTTCCCTGAGGTATGAAAGCATATTTTAATATATTTAATTTAATTTTTTATTAACAAATCTTAATAACAATATTGAGAGTTGGCCTTCATAATGACCAACTTCTCAAATGAGAAGTCAGCCATGGACTGTCTTCTGGAGCTGTTGATAATACCCGCAAAAGAAAGCAGCCTTTCAACAGGCGCGGATGAAGGCAAAGGGGTGTTAAATTTTATACACGCCTCCGTCAGATAGCAATATTTGTTTAAGGAGTCTTCGGCGGTGGAATCATCGTTCAGATAGCTGTAATATTGGTTCGATATTGCAGCTGTCATATCTGCCGTTGACTCTAACCGAGATTCCTTATTTTCGCTAAATTTAATTAGCTTATTGCTCAGCGGCATGAGAGTCGGTATAAGGAAGCCATATTTAATATCTTTGTGCCCCTGCATAAAATCAAGCGCTGCAGCTAGCGGCTCCATTAATGCAACGTATGACTCTAGGTATCTCAAGTCCCCTGAGTGGATTTGCGGCACATTCCCTTCGCAGCACAGGTGTCCCAGTTCTTCCTCATGCTGAAGTAACCTTTTTACCGCATCGTATAATGAGTTCCAGCGGGTTACTATTGGGACAACAAGTGAACAGCCTAAAACGCGAACTACCACTTCCGAGGACTTTGGATACGAAAACTTCTTCCACAAAGCGTTACACTTTTGAAAAACCTGAAAGATTTAAAAAAAACCATGAACCAAAAAAACAATGAAGCAATAAATAGAACTTTACCATAGTGTTCTGGTAATGAAGTTCTCCGTTTGATTTAAAAATTTTCAAGAAGTCAGTAGTCGCAAGCAAATTAAGGGTGTGACTGGCACATCTCTGATGCTTAGGCAAAAGACATTCATTTTCGAACTGAGGCAGGCCATTATCGATGTCGCCCATGTCTGGGGAAACCCCGTGCTCCTTAACGCCTTCACAAAATTCGAACCGTTGTCAGTGACAGTCATGACGACATTTGAACTGTTTAGTCCAAAGGAGCTATTTATGTCGCTAATGACCTGCGTCAGTTTTTCGGATGAATGTGTACCAGTCAGTCTCCTGCAAGCTAAAGCAGCTGACTTTCTCTCGAATTTATCATCTAACCAGTGGCACGTGTACCCGAAGAAGCTGCGGTGATTCCCCGACCATATGTCGGCCGTTGTACAAAAATACTTAGCTGATGAGATATCAGCTCGTATTTTCTCCAAAATGCTATTATATTGGTCCTCCAATATCATCATGTGTGTCTGCCTGCTGGGAACTTTAAGTCCAGTCATTTCATATGACTC
Source organism: Rhagoletis pomonella (assembly GCF_013731165.1). NCBI lineage: Eukaryota > Metazoa > Arthropoda > Insecta > Diptera > Tephritidae > Rhagoletis > Rhagoletis pomonella. The sequence continues at coordinate 10,115 of NW_023463583.1, read as the reverse complement.
TCGGAAAGAGCGACGTTCAAAAAGTGAAACAGGCAGACTGCAATCAAACTTCTGTTGTGCGGTTTGAATATCTGATTTGACAGTCTGAAATATTGATTGTTATTTAATATTGCTTTATAAATTTAATTTCTGTATAATATTTACCTTCACAACCTTATACTTCTCAAATAATTCGCTATGTATTCGTCTCAAATGTTTGATGAAATTGGAGGTAACTCCCCCGGCCCCCTTTATGATACGTCCACAACCACTGAGACTTTCCCAGAAATTTCAACCTTGAATAATAGCTTTATCTAATTAATTTGTGAACTTTGATTCTACTTAAATTATTGTACACAACATTGTTATTACCTCTACTAAAAAATAATTTTGTTATTAAAAATACATAAACGCAACACACAATACAGCACTTCACAAACATAAGAACAAACTTGTTTCACATCCGTATAAAATTCGGAGCAAAAAATGTTGCTGGACGGTATGGCGTTGACCCGTGCCACTTTGGATGGAGAAGGTTCGTCCAGATGCAATCTTCGCTTACGCGATGGCTTTTCTGGTATAAAGTCGGGATCCGCAACGTTGTCATCAGCCGAAAAGTCACCCTCTTCAAAAATATTACTCATTTTACTATATGGAGAAGAAAACGGTCAATTTAACTAATGTTTTTTAGTATGAATATTAGGGCGGGTCGATTTAAAAATCGCTCATTGCTCTGTGAAAATCGTATTCTAGGGATCAAAATAAGAAACTTTGCCGAAGGAACCATACCTCTAAAGCAGGGATCACACGATTTGTACATTTGTACAGAAAATGCCAAATTTAGATTTGTTCACATTTGCGCATTTGGATATCGATGTGCAAATGATTTGTTTTGCGATCAGACGATTTGGCTGCTAAAGATCCAAATGATTTGTCACACATTTGCACACGACAGAGAAGTGACAAATATTGTCCACATTCATTAACACGGTTTAACCATTTGGTCATAAATACTTAAACAGCTGATCAGTTGTCAACCATACTTTTGCATCTGTGATACATATTGTGAGATTTTAAGTGAAATATACAAAAAATAATGGATACGCAAAGGCAAAAGAAACTCGCAGCGATTATATACATTTGTTATTATATAAAACGGAAAAGATGTCTTGAAAAGAATAGTATTCCTAGAAAGAAAAGAAATATGACTCCACGAAGTGTTTGGGTGAACGAATGGCTCCTTAAAAGGTGCACCGAGGGCGCTTACGAAAAAAATTTGCGCGAGTTCCGGGAAATAAATAATCAAAAATATTTGTTTAAAAATTACAGCGTATGAACGAAACGAATTTCAGCGAACTTCTTAAAAAGATTTCTCCATTTGTAAAAAAGAATGATACAAATATGCGAAAAGCGGTTCCAGACTGTGAACGTTTGGCTTGTACACTGCGCTTTCTCGCTTCAGGGGACAGTTTTAAAAGCTTATCTGTAGCTTTTCGTATTGCGCCCAACACTATATCTTTATTCATACCGGAAGTTTGTGATGCAATTTACAAAATACTCAAAGATGAATATTTGCAGGTAAATATATACCCATTATAGTATAAACGAAAAATTTAATTTTAGATTATTCATTTCTTAGGTTCCATCCAATGAAGATCAATGGAATGAAATTGCCAGAAAATTCAATGAAAAATGGAATTTCCCCAACTGCATAGGAGCAGTTGATGGGAAGCACATCCTAATGGAAGCTCCGACGCGATGCGGAAGTACCTACTTTAATTACAAAGGTACTCATAGCATAGTCCTAATGGCTATTGCAGACGCAGAGTATAAATTCGTATATATTGATGTTGGCTGCAATGGACGAGTTTCCGATGGTGGAGTTTTTGGCAAATCAACTTTCCAGCACGCCTTGAACATGAATTCTCTTGGACTACCTTCATCTAGACCATTGGAAGGCCGCGAACTTAATGTTCCATACGTTTTAGTGGCAGACGATGCCTTTCGTATGCAAAAGCACTTACTAAAGCCATACCCTGGAAGAAATTTGTCAGCTGGCCAGCGCATATTTAATTATCGTTTATCAAGAGCAAGACGTATTGTTGAAAATGTGTTTGGAATAATGGCCAAACGGTTTCAAGTATTTTCCCGACCAATTCGTTTGAATCCTACTAAAACAACAAAGGTCACCATGGCTTGCTGTGCTTTGCATAATTTTTTGATAACGAAATCTTCGAACTATGTGGAAAGCCAAACTGATGAGGAAGGCAATCTAATACCAATTGAATTTAACCAAGTTTCACTTCGACCAGTTCAAGAAGGAACAGTAGAATAGCCAAACAATTACATAAGCAATGAAGCAAAGGAAATAAGGAGAGAATTTGAAGAATATTTTATGTCTGTCAATGGTGAAGTACCATTCCAATACAGACATTTGTAAACTTGTATAGCCCACGCTCGAAAACGCGGCCATAATCAATTCATATTTTAATTAATTACACAGGCCTTCGAAATTAAACCCCCCGCCCCCTCCAATAATTATGTTATAATTTTTTTTCCAAATACTGAGATATCTAAAATTTAAATACCTCTTTTTTCATTGGTGACATGTATATTTTAGAATTTTTTGCAACTTGCATGAGAAGCCAAAAAATAATTAATTTAGAATTGAATTTTTAACAAAAACTTTAAATTATTAATTAAAAATACCCATAAAGAGACTAAGTAAATCATAAAATTTTATTAATTTCGATGTTAACGCTAAGAAAATTGTCAAAAATTATTTTTTTTAGAGTTAATGCGCTAACTTCGAAATTACATAAGTTTTTCTGATTTACTTTGTCTCGTTTTGGATATTTTTAAATAATACTGTTGGGTTTTAAGTAAAAATTCAATTCTAAATTAATTATTCTTTGGCTTCTCATGCAAGTTGTTAAAATTTCTAAAATATACATGTCACCATTAAAAAAACCACGACGTGTTAGAAAAAACCAAAGAGATATTTTAATTTGACATACCTCGATATTAAAAAAATACATAATTATTGGAGGGGGGAAAAGTTAAATTTCGCAGGTATGTGTCATTATTCAATAAATATTTAGTGTACTTAATTATTATAATGATTGTATTTACAGTGCCCAACCGGATGATTACAAACAATACTCAGATGTTTATATTTTAAGGTTTATTCGATTTTTTCAATTTTCACTATATGTTTTATAAAAACATAGTAGTGCATAAAATAACATAAACCATCTACATAAACCAAAGCTGAAAGCGTCGAGGAAAAATCACTCAAAATTTTTAATCAGTATTAAGATTATCAAAAATCGAGGCGAATTTTTGGCTACTTCAAACTTGCACTTGATTATGCTGAAATTTTGCTTAAAATTGTTTACAAAACTTTGAACTTTGATTTATGTATATGATTTATCGCCACTAGACACGAATAAAGGCGCGAGCTCAAAAGTTGACGCCGAAAAAGACGCACAAAAAAACTTCAGCGTCAAATACTCTTAACATACTTCGCCAAAGTTTTTTATAAGCATCTTTTTTCGCAAAATATTTTTAAACGCCTTTTTTCGCCGTCAAAACACTAGCGCGCCTTTATTCGTGTGTAGTGACGTTATGTTATTGAATGAACTATGTTTTCATGAAACTTATAGTTAAAATTGAAAAAAGTCAGATAGACTTTAAAATATAAACATCTGGGTCAGTACACATCTTCAGGCGGGGAGTGTTGGTTAAGAAATCAGCATACACGTATGGCCATAATAATAGTTGTACAACATTTTGACCAATTTTGACAACGTTTCTATATTTATTTAATGCTCATTATCTTTTTATATAAAAGTCATTCATTCCAACAATCCAAATTTCAAACTTTGTATACAATTTAGAAGATTCAACACGTTTTCATCAAAAGTTCAAATAGAATTTCAACAATAACTTATGGTATGCAATTTTATAGCCCATTATATTTCAGTATAATAGCGTGCAAGTATGAAGTGCTTTGATATTCGCGTTCATTTTTGATATTTTTTTGGTGACGGCATTGCGCATTTTCTTCCATGTAACAAAAAATTATGAGCAATTGTTTGTTCGGAAGGTGTAACTCCCCCTCTTGCAATACTTTTCACTTTCGCTGCTAGTTCGATATTGATAAGATTTTAAATGTTACTAAATTTCAGTACCTTAGCATACACGATTCCAGAGGTAAACAGTTTGTTCTTGTGGGAGGTGCCACAATTAAAATTTTATTAACAAGAAAATTAAAAGTAATTCATTAGAAATATGAAAAGAATATACATAAATATGTATATAGGGTAAAATTCCTCAAAGTGTTCCAACTATATAACTTTGGCGATTTTTTGAGTATGTTACTTGCATTTTAATTGACAGATCTTCCTTGTTTTTTGAATAGTTATGTATAAGTGATTATATCATATTCCGATTGATATTTTTACAGTGTTTCGTGCTTTTCTACGGACATGTAACACGGTTTTTGTGACTGCAAAAATATCAATCGGAAGGTAATATAATCACCTATACGTAACTATGCCAAAAACTAGGAAGATCTGCCTTATGAATCGTGAGAAAAAAGAATAATATTCAAAGCCTTGCAACTAAAATTCTGATAACATAAATATCTGTTGAAATAATGCGAATCTCCAAAAATTGCCAAAGTTACATAGTTGGTACACATGGGAGACATTTTTTCTATATATTTACCGAAATGGTTTTTTGTTCGGAAATAAATCGATCATCTAAAAAATGTTGGTTAGCTCGGAGATTTTCACTCTGTTATTTGGTCTTATTAACAGCCAACAGCGTTTCCATTGTTTTCTTTATAATTTCCGCCGTCCTGTGCAGAAATATCCCTCATCTGCATTGCCATATATTGTCCGAAAACTGTCCATTTGTCATCTTTTTGTTCAAGCATTTTTATTGCTGACACTAAAATGTCGTCTGGCGATTTATTACTCGATGTACTTGCATTTTCATTAACACTGGATGTCTGAGTATCATCGTTTGAAATATCGACTTCGCTGTCCAACCTCAGATTTGACTCTGATGTTGTGGTTTTAGCACGGTCATGATTATAATAAAATTTCATCGCAGACCAGAACGGCCAGTGGGGTTTTTCGATTGCGCCTTGACCAGATTTAGTTGCATATTTTTTTTTTATATTGTTGTAGGAGATCTTAATATTGCTCCATTTCGCCTTGCATTCATCCATGCTGTGAACAACTATTTTTTCCTGATTTTGCTTCCATGCATCGTCCTTTTGTTGGCGATTTTTATAGTCGCTAGAAGAATATTCCCATATGCATGAATGAACTTCAATGGCGTTAATTAATTTAAAGATGTTCTCCTGTGTCCAAGCTGTTGTTACATGCGGCCGTTTTCTCTTTTTTTTTCTCAGGATCTTTAATTGGTGTTGATGTCGAGGCTACATCCTCACATACTGCAGTAATTAAAATCTGATCTAAATCTTCGACCGCTTCCATTGTCTATTATAAATTGCAGTTTTTAACATATATATGTACACTTATTCATGTAAAGGCATTAACTCACCAAAATATCTAACGATTAAAGTTAAATACGAGATATTTTAAAGAAACCCAATCAAAGCAACTTAATAATTGAATGTATTTTGTTTTTATTTGTGTTCACTTGAATGGATAAAACAGGTGATTTTGGGGCGAGAAGACCCAGTGTTGGCGCAGTACAAAAGTTTTTAACCAAGTTTAGACGAAAAAATTACCAAGTCGAAGAAAAAATCACTACCACTTTTACAATAAACTGTTGATTGACAGTGAAAATATACTTTCCCTGAGACATAGCTGAGGTTGTAGGTCTAATCAAGCAGGTCTAATTATGCATATGCATAAGGTCTAAAAACGCGTTTTTCATTGGTTGAAGCACATTTGCATGTACTTGCCCATAACTTTATTTCTGTTTACCCGATGAAAAATACATTTCGCCGCTTACAACAATGTATAAATTGTTAATTTATCTTGAGATATGCTCGGGGAATAATAGGCAAATTTTCAAGGCGAATTGCGGCAATTGTAAACAAACTAGTCTAGACATCTACCTCGCCGGGAGCAGTTAAATATTTAACAATCGCATTATTACTACGCCTGAAAATATGCAATGCTCTACTGCAGGGGAACCGCACGATACGCCATTTCTTTAAATGGAATTAATTGCTGCTCATATGTATGTAAATCTTAAGAATATACACGTAGGTTGTAAGAGAGAATAAATAAAATGTCAGTTTGATAAAATACGATACATATATGTATCAGAATATCAATGATTTATTTTAATATCTATTGCAAAATTGTATACAGACAAGACTAAAAAGTAGAAAAACATACAATAAAAAAATACTTTTTAATATACCACGTTTCTATAAATGGACTATCTGGTTAAAACAAAATTATTCTGTAGAGTATTTTATTATTGTAAACTGAATAAAAAATATTACCACATAACAAGATAACCTGATACTCAGGCAAGCGTGAACAACCATATTATTTTCTATTTTTTAGTCCATTTATAGAAACGTGGTATATTAAAATATTTATATATTTTATTTATTTGTGTTCTCATTGTCATCGTGCGTTTAATTTATTAGTGTAGTTTTTTGTTTTTGTGCTGCTGCTATCACCTTGTAGAAATTTGCCTTGGTTCATTTTAAACAAATATTTTAAAATTATTGGTGTCAAAATTGGAAAGCGAAAAACTTCACAATCTCGAACATATTAATAAAATGGCAATACTGCTCAACCATATTTGTATATTTGTCACAAGCATTTGTCATCAAGTGGCAAATCAGATATTTGGTCATTTGCGTAATTTTTATTTGGCTTAAGTAGCAGGGTTGCGTTCACACGATTTGGCCACTAAGGCTGTTTTTGATTTGCCACAAGAAGCCAAATATTTGGCTTTTCTGATAAATGACAAATAAAATTTAGTGTTCACACGGTTTGTCTATGAATTTGGCAAATTTTTAGCCAAATGTACAAATCGTGTGATCCCTGCTTAAAACGAATTCTGATGTCCCCCAATTTGTGTCGAACTTTTGGGTAGGGGCAAATTTTGAAAAATCCCACTTTGACCCATTTAGAGTGCTCCAATCGAGTCCAAATGTATGACCGACCCCACTAACTTTGGACGGTCGATCCATCCATGCCAGTGGCACACCCCCTGGAACTCCACTGGGGGGTTCCCCATACAATCATTTCAAAAAATCACCATTTTTGGCCTTTACATGAAAAAATCAGCTAAATGGCTATGTTTTTTCTTTATTTTTATTTATTTATTTATAATAATATTTATTATTTATTTATAATAATATCTATTTTTTCTCTTAAGAAATTTATTTAGTCAGAACATATGTAAATGAAAAAATTAATTTAAGTGAGTTATAGAAAAGAAACTAAAAAAAATTATTGTTTGAAGTCTTTTTTACTTTCAAGTCTGGGCAATTTCGCACGGCTCCCTAATGTCGTCGCCATAACAGCCTCTACATTTTCCGGTGTAACCCGTTTGGAAACGCTAGCTAGCAATTGAACATGTCGTTCCGTTCCTTGTATGTGTGATGGAATTTTTGGATCATTAAACGGTGGATCATCTTGATTTAAATATTCTTTCAATGTATCGTACGGAATGCTTCGCGTGAATGGTGGTTCAAATACGATATTTATATCATTCAAATTGATCATTTCCGTATAACTTGTGCAATTAAAGTTTATATCTGGTTTTTTATAAACTCTAAGTTCCATTGGCTCGTCAACATCGGTTCGATAGCGTAGAATTTTCTTGATGGCACAGTCGCGCTTTTCTTTGCTATCATCAAACAACATTGATAACAAGATATTTTCCGAATGCGCATAATATGAATTATCTTTAATTACTTGATTGACAATTTTGCGTAAACGAGGTTCTAGAAATCGTGACCAACCAATGAACTCGAAAAATAATGCACTGCCGTACACGACAGAGCTGTAATACTTGATATTGAAGTACATTGGCACATAACATTTAATTATAAATTCAACCAGAATTCTTAAATTTGCATCTGGATTTTCCGTTGTCACGTATAATCGCAATAATCTAGCGGCCTTGGTGAGCCACCGAGAATGTACAATTTTCCCTGGTTTGATGTTAGCCAGATCCACCGGAACCACGCCGCTAGAAATTGCATGGGCCATGTCGTATAAGTACTTCGAATCGGTGGAAAATTCAATTTTTTCTGGAGCAGGGGGCATATTTTGCAACTCAATTTTCTGGAAGCCGTCCACCACCTGAAAATATATAATAATAAAATAATTAAAAATGGTTGACAATTATAATAAATGAGTGATAGCAATAACTTACCGGAAGAGTTTCACAAGTTTCGATTTGACGGCTCAGTTTTCCGGTTGCCGATCTTGGTCCAGTGCTGGTTGATTTATCCAAAGCTTCAAACAAATGCCGAAACGGAAGTTCGTTGAAGTGTAGAAGGCAAACGAACCAATGCAATGGTCTTTTTCACAGCAATTCGAATCGTCGTATAATTCCACCGTGTGGGCCAGTGTTTGTTGGCTCACCATCAGTGCATATTCCAATTAATGCATCCAGTGATATATTTTTATCGTTGAAAAAACCATTTAATTTGGTTGTTTTGTATTCAGCGGTTTCATGTTCCAGTCTTACGTAACCAATCAATTCAGAATTGGGTTCTCTCAAAATAACAAGATGAGGTTCTTTTACCATCCTAGTATGATACTTCTCATCAATTTTATCTATCGTTAAAGTATCATCTTTTCTGCCATCGAATGAAAACGCTAACAAATTGGTATCATCTAACCGTTTGCGAAGCACTTCTTGTCTGCATTTCTCTTTTTCTCTGCGAACTTTCGATTTATCCATGATGAGAGGTTTCCCATGCTTATCTTTAATTTTAAAATCTTGCAAAAGAACGGTTCCCAATGCTGATGCTACTCTGTCAGGCACACCAAATCTGTCACATACCAAGGCAAAGTTAAAACAATCGTATCTCTCTGTGTATTGTGAACTTGTGCTTCTATCCATATCTTCTTGAACCGGTGGCGGTGCGTATGTTGAATCATCGGGATCTTGGTATGTTGGCATTGATGACATAGACGTTGCTCCTTGCTCTTCAGTTTCCATCACAAATGCATCCATTGTTAGTCTTCTCTGATTATGTTGATCGTGCATGAACTCTTTGAGGCGTTCGGGAACCCAGCCGCATGCACATGGAGCTGCCTTCAAATCGCATTTACATGTTCCAATGTAAAAAATTGTTTCCAGAGATTTTACATACTCTGTAAATTGTTGGGTGTTGTTTCTTCTCTTGATTTGCTCTTGATACTTGTCAAGCAATTTATTCAATTTATTAAATACACTTTTTTTCAGCATTATTTCCATACCAAGTTTTTCCCAAATTCCAATCAACTTATCTTGTACTTGAATAGTGAATGATTTATGGGAAAACTTTTTTTGTTCTGTTTTAGCACGTTCGCTTAAGTAAAAATAATATCTCAAGATATCCAGATGGGTTGGTAAATTAAGATCAGTTAAATCAGTAGACACACCAAAAACAGTAACATCATGCTTGGGTATATGACTCATTGGGTTTTCGATAGTTGTTGATGTAGTTTTTTCATCTTGCGGTGTAGAGGATGGTGGATTCATTGTAAACTTTTTGATTTGGAATGGTCACTTCACTTATTATTTTTTTTGAAATATTTTTTTATCTGAAATTAGCACTTCACACTTTGAGTTCTTCACAACGGCTTAATGCATTCACAAAAACTGTTGCGTTATATATGGTATACGAGACGAGGTAATAAGAATGAAATGGTAATTTCAATTCTACCTGCTGTGTCTTGTGGTGGCTTAAAAAAACCAACACAAGCAATTTTACGATCTGCAATTGTGTCACAGTGATACCTTCATTGTTTAAAAGGGTTGCGGTGCATTCCAGTGATACCTTAATTGTTAAAATGGTTGCAAAAAACGAGCATTTCTTAAGAAGGTGCCTTAAAATACCCACAAAAAGGGTTGTAAAAACAACCTTCATTTCTTAAGTAGGTGCTATAAAAAAAACTACACAAGTA
>NW_023463582.1:0-13387 GCF_013731165.1 Rhagoletis pomonella | reverse complement strand
TGGTTGTTGCAGAGCTTAACTAAAGGCACACTCGTCCCATACAGCGACATCGATTCTTCTGAAGGGTTAGTTGAACAGAACAATTCTGTGACCATTGCGATACACTGTGAAACACGGAAACCTCAGTGATTATTCTGCATATAACCATTTTGAAGCTCTTATGAAGCGTAGGATTGGTTTTATTCCTACACCGGATAGTTGCGTAAGAGAACTGAAAAAGTTCCTACCTATAAAGCTCCGCTCTGCTCTTGGTTAAAACTGGGCAGCTACAGAAGAAGTGCTCAACTATTTCTTCCCCTTCCTCATCTCTGAAACTTCTGCAATATTTATGGGAGAATATTCCTAATCTCGAAGCGTGCTTACCAAATAGCCAATGACCGGTTAAGCAAGCCATGACCCTCGAAATATCCATAGTAGTCTAGTTGTTTACAAGTACCCTCGCCTAACCATGACCTATTGGCCTCTTGAATGATGTTATTTCTAATCCTTAATTTGCAGGTTGCCATGACCTACTTTCACACGGTGGAAGATTGGTACCTGTCCCCGCAGCTCCAGCCGTAAAATGATTGGAGACCGGTCTGCCCGGGCCTCTTTCCCCCCACTGCCTTCTTCGTCGCTCGTATTAGGACCAGCCCTGTCGCTTAAGCCCCCTCTTCCTCCTAACAATGGCGGTCTGACCACTGCCCTGCTCGAGGCTGAAGCCGTCCTCCTTACTGACTCTTTTGTTTTTGAACATTTCACTCATAATATTGATGCCATGAGTATCGGACAAAGGAGGTCCGCCTGCACAAAGGCCCGTGTACACAGGTAGGGCTAGATAGAACCGGAGGTCGCCAGGTTTCCGGAGCACTCCGTTCGAGACTGGACTAGTTATTAATCTTTTTCCCCGGCCAGGCAGAACATCAGCACAGGTCGTCTAACACCTTGTTCCAACCCAGAGCTTTTTTCAAGAGGTTTGCTCCTCCGTTACCTCCATAGACTACGATCAAAAATCATTTCCATATATCTAAGCTATTGAGGAGCTTGAGCACATGGCACTGATATCTGATCTTAGGTGGACACCGTTCTGACATCATACAGAACCTAAGAAATCTGGTGCCCATTACCAGTCGGCACCCCCGTGGAGGGTTCAGCCGGAGGATTATCGCGTTCTTAATTTTTTTGTATATCCCGTTTGGCTTGACCGCCACAACTGCGTGTTGCATCCTTTTTTGTGACGGCAAAAAGGGCGTAAGCGGCAAAATGACCTATTTAATTAAAGACGGGCAAAAAAACACCAGTATAATAAACCTAACATCAATCTTAACTTGTTCATTGACCTTCACGTTAGCATCTACAGTAATTGCAGTGGTAATAAAAAAAACGCCTACTTAAAAATTTACTTTTTGCCGCTTACGCCTTTTTGGCGGTTAGGGCTCGATATGTTATCATTCGAAGCAGTTGCTAGATTAAACAAAATCTAAGATTTGGACCTTTATTCAGACATACTTACCTTACAAAAATAAGTTTTCTTTACTTTTTGAGGTTTATACACATGTATATAACCATGAATACATATAGATACGTATACATACATATATATATATATATATATATATACTTATATAGCCGTGTTTTTTACACGCATATACATCTACGCTTAGCGTGTAAAAAAACAATCATCGACAATTTCCATTTCAAAATAGGTAATTTTGATTTTATCGCCAACTATTCATAAGCACACATAAAGTTTGTCGCTTACGTGTGCGTGTAAAAAAACACGCCTTATATAGTGCATATACATTAGCCTGGGTCGCGAAAGAAATTTGTTATTTCCCCTCCTGTTTAGTTTGAAAGCCTGCTTAGAACGTATTTTGGAGCCATTCATATTTTAGTCCATGTCGAGTTTCATAACACTGTGCGACAGCCGAAACCAGCCCGGACTTTGTTAACATTTTCTGAAAGTATACCCATCCATACGGTTGCCAGACGTACTGATTTTATCAGTACAGTACTCATTTTTCAACTCTTGTACTGATTTTATTTATTTCATCAATCAGTACGCTAATGTCCTGATTTTTTTTAAATTTGTACTGAATTTTCCATTCAAACAAAATACTTTAGTATTTTAATTATAGCTGACATGTTTTAGATAATGTTTGATATGCCCAAGAAATTAATACAACAAAAACATCAATCATTTTATGGGCATATCGCCGGGTCGTCACGTACCAGTTACGATAATATGATGGAGCTTAAATTATTTAAAACAAGTAAGAGCAGCGCTGTCTTCGGCTATGCCGAAGGCTTCATACCTTTCATGAACATCTGCAAATTTTACTTTGACAGATTACTGCTTTTGAATACTTCTGCATACATCGATAGAGGAGTTACATACTTATATAAAAAATCGCATCTAAACAATCAGAGGTATGGAAGATATACTTTATATGACACTAATCTAAGTGATTTTCACCGCTATGTGATCGGTATGTAAACCGGTAACACAATTTATTGCGTTTAGTTTCGTACATAAAGGAGATATATGGCAAAAACTGGTATCTTAACAATCAGTGCTATAGGAGATAAAGCTTATACAGCATAGATTTTGACGATTTTCTCAGTAGACTTTGTATTATTATTTATAAAATATCTTACGAAATTTATCGGTTTTAGCTGTTCAAATAAAGGAGTTTTACAGTAAAATCCCATATCTGAACAATCAGATGTATGGAAGATATATGTTGTAGTCATCCGATCCTTTTTATTTCCACTGTAAGTATTCTGTTAATAATGAGTGAAAATGGTGCGAAATTTCATGTTCCTAGCTGCATAAATGGAGGAGTTATGATAAAAGACCTCATATCTGAACAATCAGTTGTATGGGGGCTGCAGGTTATAGTGACCCGATCTTTGTTATTTTCGCTGTAAGTCTTCTGTTGATAATGAGTGAAAACAGCGCGAAATTTCATGGTCCTAGCTACAGAAATGGATGAATTATAACGAAAAATCTCATATCTGAACAATCAGTTGTATGGGAGCTATAGGTTGTAGTTACCCGATCTTTTTAATTTTCACTGTAAGTTTTCTGTTGATAATTATTGAAAACAGTGCGGAATTTCATGTTCCTAGCTATATAAATGGAGGAGTTATAACGCAAAATTTTATATCTGAACAATCAGTTGTATGGGAGCTATAGGTTATAGTGACCCGATCTTTGTAATTTTCACTGTAAGTATTCTGTTGATAATGGGTGCAAGTATTGCAAAATTTCATGTTCGTAGCTGCATAAATGGAGAAGTTATAATGAAAAATCTCATATCTGAACAATCAGTTGTATGGGAGCTATATGTTATAGTGGTCCGATTCTTCCGGTTCCGACAAATGATTAATACATTATAAAAATACACCCACCTACCAAGTTTGATCCGGATATCTCGAAAACTGAGAGACTAGATTGCATACAAACAGACAGACAGACGGACAGACGGACAGACGGACATGGCTAAATCAACTCAGCTCGACGTTCTGATCATATAAGTATACATTTTCATGGGTCTATCTCTTTTTGTTCTGGTACTTACAAACATCGGACCAAAGTTATAATACCATTTCATGCTCATGAAAGGTATAAAAAAGGCTGACATTTTTGTCGAGGGTTAGTTATCTTGAACATAACTTTCAGTTTAATGATAACAAATTTGAATATTCGAATGGATTTTGTCTATAACTTACAACTCCTTTTTCTCAATTTACTGACTGTTTAGGCCATCGGCTTAAATTTGCTAAAAAAAAAATTCGACCCACCCTAATGTATAACATAACTTAATTATTATGGTTGCTGTCGAGCTGTTAACTACTTTGTTAAATCTGCAATAATAAACTCTCGTCAAATAAACAGTTCGACAAGCAACCGTAACTAAAATCAAGACCGGTTTACTTACTTCTTTTGCGAGTATGCGAGGAAGAGGACGTCATCCAGCCACCAAGCCCGGAATTTGTATTCGAAGGTAATCTGCAATTCAAATATATGTACATATATAAAATTCTTAAGCGAATAAACACACTTATTATTAGTAGTTATACGAATACTGAATTGTTTTAACTTCTTTTCATCAAATTTATCATCGGTGCGAACGTGCAACCTAACCTTGCCACAAGCGTGGCGCCGATGACTATACTCTTTTTAGCGAATTCTTAGTCTTTCACAGTTTTTGCGTAGTTGAACAAATTATTTAAGCCATGAGGAAATATAGATGAAGTTCTTAAAAAGTTGTACTTTTTGCAGTTTCAAAAAATATTTAATTTTGTTTTTTTTTCAATACCACACTCAAGCGAAGCAACTGAGAGGAACTTTAGAATAAAGTTTGTTTCCTGGCGCAAATAGAGAAACCGGCTTCTAATTAAGATTTTAGAAAGTAAACTTCAAATTAAAAGTAATTTTAAAATTAAATGTATATAATTTTTTGACTATTTCAACACTAAAAATGGAAACACTTTTATTTTTTATGAACCCTATTTTTTTATATACCAAAACACTGTTAAAGTCCAGAACTCTGGCGTTTTAAATTATTTTCTGTTACTTACATTCATAATTTTGTTTTGAATAAAAACGTACTGAAAAGTACTGATTTTTTTAGCATGAAAAAGTCTAATGTACTGATTTCGCGCATAAAAAATCTGGCAACCGTACCTATCCATCCACTAGATGGATTTGCAAAAGTTATCCCGTATTTTTTATTTTATAGCCCCCAAAATTTTCATGTGCTGGCCTAAGTAGTGAAAGAGAAAGTAAAATTCATGGGAAATATTTTCGTAGAACATTTGAACCCATTAGCTCCCGCCTGAAAGATAGTTTTGACTTTTACTTCAAGAAACCCCACAAAAAAACAAATTTGGAAGTTCGTTAGACGATTGATATATTCTGGAAAATTATTCTTCGGGTAATTTTACTAGGGGTCTTTTCAGGAAAAACTTCATGCCACCAACGTAAAAATCTCTATAAAATTAAAATAAAATATCTATGCCAAGAAGGAATAACAGCCAAACTCAATATTGAAACAAATTTTGAAAATTGAGTTTGGCCTTCTTGGCATAGATTTTTTGCGTTAATTTTATAGAGGCTTTTACGTTGGTGGCATGAAGTTTTTGCCTGAGAAGACCCCTAGTTAAATTTTCCTAAGAATCATTTTCTACAATATATCAATCCTCTAACGAACTTCCAAATTGTGAGGGTCAAAACGACCGTTTCAGGTGAGAGCTAAAGGTTGTTTTACGAAAATATTTCCCATGAAATTTTACCATATATGTCTTAACCTTTAATTTAACATTTATTTTACACATTTTTTTTACTTTTTCAAAAAGTACTTAGGCCGGGACATGAAAACTTTAGTAGTAGTAAAAAAAAAATATGAGCTTGTGTAAATCCATCGAGTGTTTTATTACTGGATATGTATACTTTCAGAAGCCAAAGGGAGCCTTGTTCATAACTCTCTGACCAGCAACGCAATTTCCAAAGGTAACACATTGTTGAAAAGACAATTTAAATACTAACTTTTCCGCGGGAAGGCATGAGCACAAAGCTAAAAAAATAAACAAATATTTGATTTACATATAGCTACAATGAAGCTGGAGATATAGATTATCAATTTATACATTTCAGTTGATATTATAATTTCTTAACAATCAATACTTAAGAAGCGATATAGAGATAAACTTGTGTAAGAAGAACACAAAATGTATGTATGTACATTAGACTGCATCACCAAAAACGTTGCGGGTTTTCCGCCCGAATTACAAAACTTACAATATTTGAAGACGTACACCAAAATATTTCGGAAAAATATTAAGATTTACGTGAGCTGGACCGATTTGAAAATACCTCCAAACATGGAGTTTTTTATGAATAGAAAAAGTTCTTTAACTTTTTGAAAAAAACCTCCTCAGATGGCAAACCAGATTGAGCTTAAAAAATTTGCATAAAAATATTCAAAAATCTTTTTAACGGAATCGTAATAATGAGATCTTTGATGCTGTTTTTTAACTATTTTCAAAGATTGATTTACGAAAACTTGAACAACTGGGCCAAAACTATTCCGATTTAGACTTTTCGGGTGTCAATAGAAAGGTATTTTCTCCCTCGTTTTTGTGCAAAAAACTCATTCACATCCCATTTAAATACCAACACATCTTAATTCAAATTGGAATGACACTCGTTCATCCTACCTTTCTCTTTCATCTTTCTTAGCAAAGGCATAAAAAGGATGAGAAAATACCTTTCCAATGATACCTCACAAGTCTAAGTCGGAATAGTTTAGGTTCAGTTATTCAAGTTTTGCTTATACTAATCTTTGAAAAAAGTTAAAAAACAGCATCTAAAATCTCATTGTTAGATACGATTCCGTTGAAAATTTTTATATCGAGGGCTTATATTCAATACCCTCTATCTGCAATTTTGATCAAAATGAGTTTTTGATGGTAACGTGAGCTCCGATTAATCTTTCAGCCATGACAATATTGTCAAACTTAAAATATAGCTTTAATGGTATTATATTCTCATTTTGAAAATTCCACTATCTGCAATAACATTTTGTTATAAGAGCAAAATCCTCTATCTACACAATTTTACTGGAAAATTGTTTTTATTGACATTTTTTGTGGCAGGTAAGTTACATGTGCCTATGTATGTATGTATGTATATGTTACCGGTAAAATCCGATTTTAGGTAAAACTAGTTTTGCCCAGGCTAAACTAGTCCTACCTAATGCGATATCTGTCCAACCGAACCAAATTTGATACAACAAAAAAATCTTCCATATCCCGTCAAACATAGAGTCATTAAACTCCATTACTCCATTCTATCTCAAGGGCCACCAAGAGTGGAAAACTGATATTATTATTCCTATTGCCAAACTAAATATAAACAATTCATTAGTTTCTAACTACAGACCTATTTCACTCCTCCCCTGCATATCTAAAGTATTACGCTGGAAAAATGGTGAGAGGATGTACAATGCTGTTAAGTCTTTCCTTTTCAACCGGAAGTTCGCTGTTCGGGTCAAAAACTGTTCCTCTCTTTAATGGTCCCACAAGGATCACCACTTTCGGTTATTTTATTCAATATAGCCTTTGGGAAAGTTAGCTCTATTATATTTTTTCTAAGACTAAAGACTTGCCGCAATTGGTCCAAATCTTCAGGAGCTCAGATTTCAGTTTTTTCACATATGCAGAAAACACAAATGTATACACCCAACCCTCTCCGTGTATGACACCCCTATTCACGATACTAACACATTGAAAATATTGGGAATAATTTTTGACAATAAACTTACTTTTAAGCAGCACTGTCATAATGTAAGATTAAGCTTACTTGCCAGACTAAATATTATAAAGTTTTTATCATTCAAGTATTCTTTAGTTCATATAACTACACTGGCAAATGTAATTAGGGCTTTTATATTAGGAAAAATTGACTTTGGACTCGTAATTTATGGACACTGCCCAAAAAGCTTCTTAAATTGCTAGAAACACCTTACCATTCAGCAGTCAGAAGAACCATAACCATGAGGTAAAGTACAACACAAAGACGCTCATCCCAAAGATTGTTCACTGCAGAAATGAGACTTTATTCTCTCACGTCGAATCCTTCTTTCAACAAAAAAAAAACCAACGATAAAGCAAGCAATCAGCTTTATTTCGTATATTAACCTACATCAAAGATTTGGACATCATATCTACTCCGATGCCTACTAAAGTAAAAACTCTACCGCAAGGGCATTTGCCCAGTTCTATACTCATAAATACCTGGAAGCTTATTGTCACAGACGGTTCCAGATATGATACCGGCTAACAAAAGGGCTTTGTGTTACAATTGTCGTCGGTGCTTTTCCCGCGTAACGCTCGGCATTTACAATTACTAGAAGCTGTATGATTCGCCTCTAAAAACGAAGGAAATTTCCTCATATGCACGGACAGTAAATCAGCCATCGAAGCCTTCTTTAACAGTGCTTATATAATTTCGAAATCACGTGAAATACTCTTTCGACACAAAAACACCATTTAAATTATGTGGCTACCTGGGCACGTCGAATAGAAGGGAACGAGTTTGCAGACCAATGATTTATGTGTTAAAAACTTAGTTTAACATTACATTTACATACATCTAAAGAACTGACAATGTCATTATTCTTCAAAACCCGCCATCAGCACACCTTTTTATATAAATAGTTACAATTCGAATTGCAATAACCTCTATCTGATCTTTAAACTAAAATAAAATGAATTAAAAGTAAAGTCTTAGTTTTAATATATAGCGTAAATTTTTAAGATATGCGTGGGTACTTAAAATTATTAACACTTTTAAAAATAGCTGTCAAAACAGTTTTTTTGTTCTCCTGAAAAATTGAGTTTTAGCAGATAGAGGGTATTGAATATAAGCCCCCGATATATTTTTTTAAATATTTCTATGCATTTTTTTAAGCCTAAACCGTTTTGTCATTTGGGGGAATTTTTTTTTCAAAAAAATCTTTAAGAAACTATTTTTATTCATAAAAAACTCAATTTTTTTAGGTATTTCAAATCGGCTCAGCTCAGGTAAATCTTAATATATTCCGAAATATTTTGGTGGAAGTCATAAAATATAACAGATTTTATAATTCCAATGGAAAAACAGTACCGATTTTCGTCAATGTTATTGTGGCTTATTAACATTTTAATTTAATTTATTTTAATTACTAGCTCATACCCGCGGGTTTCACTCCGCGCTTTTATACAAATATGAAAAATAATTTAATGATGTTAGATTTTATTTCTGTGCCCATTTCGATATAGCTCGTTATTTTTTAAGCGAGTTAAGGTATTTAGGCCGTTTAAAACTATGAAATTATAAAATCTCGTCTGCGCGCTAGGCATACGAAAGATGTCAATCCCTCTAAGTTTACCTTAAAATGGTTCCAGGTATACGACGCGTGAACGTAAAACTTTCTTGGAGGTGCCACGGCGGGTTCTAATATTTCCAACTCAAATTTAGTAACCTGGCTTTGATAAAATACCACTTCTCATTACTGTAGCAAATGCCTCAAGAGAGCTTTAGATTACAAGGCCGAACCCGGCTCTCTCTTTTCCATTTGATGAAATTTATTCTGTCAGTACGGCACTTATAAAATAAATCTGCATAAGAAATTTAAAATACTTCGAGAGATTTTCTATCCTTCCAGAGATAGAAGTTTTTAGTATGTATGGGAGGCGACATGCCTCCTCTTTTAATAACTCACATTTTTTCCATGAGCAATTGATACATTTTGTATACACAACTCCATACCAAGTTCCAGTATTCTTCCACAAACACTTCCAGGGATATGTGTTAAGAAAAAGTAAATTTGTACTGGAAGTGCCACGCCCCTTTTTCTTATAACCCTAATCTTCTTCCATGAATTTAGAATTGATTTTACATACCCCAGTACAAAGTCCCAGTACTCTACCATGAACACCTCTAGAGATAAGCAGTATAAAACAGTAAATTTGTACGGCAGGAACCATGTCCCCTTCTTGAATAACGCAAATTCTTATCCATGAGTATGGAATTAATTTTGTATACACATCTCGGTGCCAAGTTCCAGTCCTCTGCAATAAACACCTCCGGAGATATGCGGCATAGAAAAATCAATTTGCATGGGAGTTGCCAAACCACTGGCTGCGATTACGTTTAATTAATTTAAAACATTAATCGTTAATCCTATTAAAAATAAAATCTGATTAATTTGTCTAGTTTGTCCGAGTTTGAAACCAAACACCAGTTATAGTAATTATTTTGTATTACACGCTTATAAAAAGCACATAATATAAAAAAATTATAATTATTAGGTTTTGTTTTCTGGCCGTTTATTGTAATATTTTGATTGTTTTTTTGAGCTCTAGGCCTAGGGTAAATAAAACGATTGGATGTCTTATCTTCCTTTTTGTTTATTACTGTCGATATTTCGCCTTTAATCTAAAGGCATCTTAAGGAAATCTTGGCTTTGCCTGGTCGACCAGGCCTGAAGATGCATAAACTGGGAACTTTTACAAACCTAGTTTTTAAAACGTTTGTTGGTATATATCTTAATGACAATGCGCACCAAATTGTTTAGATTGCTGAGAAAACCTGATTTAGCCATACCGGATTAACTTGCTTTGTGTGCAGAGGGAAATTCCAGCATAACTTAATTAATCACCAAACCTATTTGATCAAATTAAGAGTTAATGATTAAAAATTAATTTAAATTAATTTATTAATCATGATTAACTGCAATCAGATTGAATTTAATCGAATTAACTAACTGATTAAAACATCAATCGATTAATGCCAACATTGATTTCACATACATATCACTATACCAAATTTCAGTTCTCTCCCAAAAATACTTCCAGAGATATGTATGTAATATGAAAATTCCAATTTGTATGGGAGGGGCCTTGAGTTATCGGACTTACTTTCAGTCTAAGACCATCCTTCCGAAATCCGTAGTAAGTGTACTAAATTTCGTTCTGATCGGAAAACCGGTTAAGGAAGTAGCCTATTTTTCAATCCAGGTCATAAACTATCTTTGAGCAAAATTTCATTTTCAAACAGGTGGAAATTCTTAAAAAAGTAGCCTATTTTCCAGTCTAGGGCATAAGCTATCTGTGTGCAAACTTTCATGCAAATCAGTTCAGTCATTTACGCGTATTAATTTAATTAAACTTTCCTAATACGGGATAACTCTTAAAATAGTAGCCTATTTTCCAACATAGGTCATAAGCTATCTCTGTGCGAAATGTCATGCAAATCGTATTAATTTAATTAAACTTTCCTAATACGTGATAACTCTTAAAATAGTAGCCTATTTTCCAACATAGGTCATAAGCTATCTCTGTGCGAAATGTCATGCAAATCTGTTCAGTCGTTTCTGCGTATTAATTTAATTAAAACTTGTTTAACAGGTGGCAACTCTTCCAAAAAATTAGCCTATTTTCCACTGTAGGTCATAAGCTATCTGCTTGCAAAATTTCATGCAAATCCGTTCTGACTTTTCCGCGTATTAATTTAATTAAACTTCTTTAGCAGGTGGAAACTCTTAAAAAATGTAGCCTACTTTCTAACCTAGGTCATAAGTTATCTGTGTGCAAAATTTCATGCAAATCCGTTTAGTCGTTTCCGCGTATTAATTAAATTGAACATTTCTAACAGGTGGCAACTCTTAAAAAAGTAGCCTACGTTCTAACCTAGGTCATAAGCTATCTGTGTGCAAAATTTCATGCAAATCCGTTTAGTCGTTTCCGCGTATTAATTTCAATCAACTTTTTTAACAGGTGGCAACTCTTCCAAAAAGTTAGCCCGTTTTCCTCTGTAGGTCATAAGCTATCTGCTTGCAAAATTTCATGCAACTCCATTCAGTCGTTTCCGCGTATTAATTTAATGAAATTTTTTAACAGGTGGCAACTCTTAAGAAAAGTAGCCTATTTTCCAACCTAGGTCATAAGATATCTGTGTGCAAATTTTCATGCAAATCCATACAGTCGTTCCCGCATATTAAATAAATTAAGCTTTTTTAACAGGTGGCAACTTTTAAAAAAATAGCCTATTAACCAATCTAGCCCATGAGCTATCTGCGTGCAAAATTTCATGCAAATCCGTGCAGTCATTTCCGCGAGATGATTTCCCAAACATCCAAACATACAAACTTTCACTTTTATAATATTCATAATAATTAATAATAATAATAATATTTTGTTTTGTATGGGGAGTGATGCAGTCTAATGTACATACTTATTTATGTGAATGCTTTTCAATAAAAATTATAAATAAGAACATGCATTGTATGTGCATTAGCCGCTATGAGAGTACTTTAGAAGTGAACTGTTTTTGGCAACCTGCAAAAACAGGTAAATCGGCCTTTTATATAACGTTTTTATTTGATATCGGATGTAGTGATACATCGTTGTAAAGGTATTACGAAGCCCTACAGTTGTATGTATATATGTTACCGGCTAAACCTGATCTTAGGACAAACTAGTTTTACCTAGGCTAAACTAGATCAGGGGCCACAGCATTTTTGCGCAGAACACGGATATATTTGATGAAGGTAGAACTAGTTTAGCCAAGGAAAAACTAGTTTGTCCTAAGATCGGGTTTGGCCGGTAACATATACATAACTATGCGAGTTATTTTCTTTTGCATGGAAACGACACCCTGTACGCAATATTATGTCCCAGAAAAATAATCTTCATGTCAAGATATAAGCTTTGGCAAAAAAAAAATACTTACCCATTTTCAGTAAACAGAAGCTAATTACTAGTAATTGTGCAAGAGTTCACTTGTAAATAAATATTTCATTTAATTAAATCTTTTCGGGCAAACACCTATATAGCCGAGGCGCTCTTCCTCATGGGAGTATACTTTTGAGCTTCCTAATATATGTATATTTATTACAGCATGCTTTAAAAAAAAAACATTACTTTTAAATAGAGAACTAACAGAAAAGTTCGATTTAGTTGTTTTTACAGGGTGCAAAAAGGGATTGTTCCTTTCATGAAATAATAATAATAATGATAGATTGACGCTTACACATATGTTATACCATGTTCTGACCGACATCGAAAACATGTTTTCGTTGCTAAAACTGGTTTTCGACCTAAAACATGTGTTTTCGTCCATGTAAAATTTGTCAAATGAAAACCAGTTTTCGCTGAAAACTATTTGAAAACTCACGTGCCACTCATTCCAATCGGTGTCTTCACTAGTTTTTTTCGATTATTTATCGAAGCAAAAGTCGTATTTTCTCACCTTTAATACGCTATTTCGTATTTATTGTTAATTGGCTGGCCAAACTAAAATAAGAATGAAAGTAAGAGGTTGCTAATGAAAAGAAAATGTGGGAAAAGCATTTTGGATTTGTTTCTGTGTAGCAAAACTGCAATCAGAGGATGTAAGAAATGTCAACGAAAACACTAACAGCCGGTGTGAACAGCCTTCACAATTCCAAAACTCGTTTTCAAAGTGTTTTCGTTGTCGGTCAGAACATGGTATAAGTGTTTGGCCGAGCTTCTTCTCCGATTTCTGGCGTGAGCCTTGATGTTGTCACGAAAAGGGGAGGAACCTACATATGTTTAAAGTTAAAGTATTTAATCGGGTTGATCACACTTTTCTGGTTAATTGGTTGTCTTGTTAAAGATTATTATTCTTTAGTGTATCTTGTTGGTGTAAACCTAATAAAACAATACTAGTTTTCGCCCAGCGGTTGAAATTCAACCTTTTAAATTAAGGGGAGATGAGGCGGGCCGAGCTGAGCCGAGTTGAGTTTAGTTGCAGTGATTGAAGTGAATTGAGGTGAAATGCGTTGAACCACAACACAACACAACACAACACAACACAACACAACACAACACAACA
>NW_023463581.1:0-13394 GCF_013731165.1 Rhagoletis pomonella | reverse complement strand
TATCTTAAACTGTAGTAGTATCGATTTTGGGTATTAAATGAAAAAAATAATATTTTTTAAGTTTTTGAGTCTCCATGGAGCATCTGGCCTTGGACCCCATAGCGACACGTCTTAACCGACTCCAACCGGGACCATGGTATTACCGATTGAAGGGGTGAAAAAATCGCTAATTTGATTTTTTAAGGACTACCCTAATGTACTTACATACATGTATGTATATTTAGTTGTAACCTTAAACGTCGTGTGCCATGTTTAACCCCCAAGGTACTATTGGTACCGCTGCAAATAAGTACTCATTGCTCATACGCCACGGCTATTCGCGTGAAATATTTCAATTGTTTCGAGGATTTTGGATTTGTGTAGCGCAACCGCATCACGTATCGAAGTGCTACCATGCATACATCTATGTACATATATAAGAGTTATGCAAACAGTGTGAAACAAAAGCGTTCGTTTAAATAAGAAACGTAAACAAAAAAATAATAATTGCTCACGAGATATCTAAGTAACTATGAACGGAGCGAAGGAGCAAAGCCCGCTCACGGGAAAGCATCCAAATTCCGTTGCCTGTAAGTAGTATAGTGTCCGTGTAATTGACTTTCCCCTAAATGGAGACATGAGGGGCAACTACTGCAAATAAACTACTAATTTCGTACCAAAAGTTTAGTACTGTTAAATTAGAAAACATTTTTTTTTTTAAACAAAATCTAAAAGTTAAACAAAAATAAAATTAAAAAAGACAAAGAATGTAATAAAAAAATTAAATAAGATATTAAAAGTTTAATCAAATAAAAAATATATTTTCTATTTTTCTATTTTAAGCCAATAAAACCAAGAATTAAAAGGAAATTAAAATAACAAAAGAAAAACACAATAAATTAAAAAAGGAAAAACTAAATAAAAAAAGTTATTGAAACTTAAATGAAATAAAAAGATATTTTTAATTTATTTATAATTAAACTAACGAAAAAGATTTAATTTAAGAAAGAAAAGAAGAAATTAAGAAAAACATATTTTTTAAAAACAATAACAATAAAGATTAAAAGAATATGAAATTGACGAAGGAAAAATCGCATTAAACGAAGAAACAAAAAATTCATAAAATAAGTTTATAAAAATTAAGTGAAATTAAAAATTAAATATATTTACATTTCAAAACAATGAAACTAAAAAATTTCAAGAAAATTGGATTAAGAAAGGAAAAAATTTTAATTAAAAGAAGGAAAGAAATTTCGGTCCCCTAGGACTCGATCTCGGATCTCTCGAATGGCACGCCAGTGCTTTGCTCACTCGGCCATTGCGACTGTTGGAACGGCACGTGCTAAATGATATACAAGTGCATTCTCTGAAAATAGCTTTTCACCACAAGTGGTGAAGGAGAGAGCTTTTTACTAAGTTTTTTGTGTTAGAATAACAAAATTCTTCCGCGCAGAAAAAATTGGATCTGTTGTGGATTGTGGTTTTTTGAAAAGAACTTACTTATATATATTAAATCAACTAAAGCCAATCATTGGCAACTTCCTCAAAAACCCACACGGGGAAGGGTGAAAATTGGGTTATCGCAAGAACTAAGTTATGTAGGAACTTTTTAATTTGTGGTTTTATTGAAAAAGTTGCAATCCAGGTTTTTCCAAAATATTTGTAGTAAAGAAAAAAATACCAATTGATTATAAAAACGTTTTATACAGTGGCCATTTTTGAAAAATACTGCTAAATTATATTGTATTCAATTGAAAACCTGAAAGTTCCGCAGTTACTAATTTTTCTGCTGAAAAGTAAAAAGAAGCAGAATTCGCAGCAATAAAATGAACTGCTGGAAATGGCAATAGATTTGTAGTAGATGGTTATGCAGATAACCTGGTCATCTACGTTGTTGGCTGATTGTATGCTGCGATCAAATCAACGGAAGACTGGTGTGCTGCAAAGGGATTGTCAATAAGCGCAGTGAAGTTCACCGTTACTAAAAGAATGAAAGTTATTTGACTAGAACACTCATGGCAGGGACGTAAATTGAAAATTTAGAATATTCGGAGTCATTTGGAGATTCTCAAGACATTCCTGGATAATAGCGCTATCAAGCTCACAGACATAATCCTACTTAAATTTTCCTTCTACAAACCCTATAAGGTCAGAATTCTTGAAATGGACTGTTGTAAGAGATAATATCTATTATAGACAAAAGATATCAAGTTGTTATACCGAGAGATCGAAGATGGACGACATAATTCAACTAAGATTCCAGAAAAGTCTGCCACTAAGCACTGGTTGGGCCATATTCGCAGCGGAAGTCGTCGCAATCGAACTCAGTGTTCCAGAATGTTTTCGTAGAAGCACAAATGTGGCCAGAATAATTATTATATGGGATAGTCAAAAAGCATTAGAAACCTTAGGCTTATTTAGAATTCCACCAAGGCTTATGGACAGTTGTTAAACTCTTTTAAACCACCTAGGAGCCCACAAGAGAGCAACGCAGTGTTGGGTCCCTGGACATGCAGGGTATGAAGGCAACGAAAGCGTCGGCGGTCTTGTAAAACGTGAAGTGAAAATGCGCTTGCGTAGTCGCGTGTTTTCTGCGGCATATCTTAAGTATACACTGCATAAGCAAATATTTAGGAGCTGGGAAGAATCTCAGATTTCCACCCACTGGCGGAAATTAAAGGAAATGAGACAATGAAAGAAAACCATAACTCCTTCTAGAAGGGACTCCGAAAGACCACTTGAACTTAGCCGAGAGGGTTTTAGATTTCTTACAGGCTACCTTATAGGTCGCAGCAAGTTAAGGAATTATTTGAATTAATTTAGAGCTTTGTGAAGACAACCCGTGTCTTTGGCAGGATTTGTGGGTATGGTGAACGAAACACCAGGAAACGGCATTAAAAGTGGTAAGTTCCAAACTTATGTATTTTAAATACAAACTTTTGTCGATGACTGTAAACATGCATACATACTGTATAAACACAAAAATTATTATATAGGCACGCTCATCTTTATACAGTATGCAATTGCGCATCTGGTTTTAATTGCATTAACTGTAAGTTATGAGCTCATATGTATGATACTCGAATTGCAACAGTTCGCTCTTCGCTGCCCATAATCGCCCAACAAAATGCAGCTAAGTTAGTAGGAGTAGCAATGACAGAAAAAAAATTTACATAAATTGAATTGAGTAGCGGCATTAACGATGCTCAAATGAAAATCGAAATGAACCTATGTATGCCGAAATGCTCAGCGGCATGTGCGTGGCACCTGACAGCTGGCAGCTATAAGCACATACTCGCAGCAGTAAATCATCAGCTTAATAATGCACGCAAATATCACGGCGAGAGACTTGGCGGCAAGTGCTGAGCGCCGTAGTTCTCCTACTATTGTGTTGCCACAAATCTTCAGCAGCTGCAGCCATGGTAAGCGGCACCTTCAATCATGTGTATTATTTGAAAATTTGTTATGGCATGTGTGCCCTTGGAGGGCATACATAAGTAGGTTTTATACGGTATTTGTAGAAATTGTGTACAATTTTTGGTTTTGTTATTTGACATTTGATAATTTTTCCCACTTTACAGTTGCAATGCATTGTGTCTACTCAAAGGTGCAACTATGTACGTCAACAGTAGTGGAAATCGAATGTACCGTAAATGACAGTGGTTGTAAGTAAATTAATTCCGTTGTTGGCTGTTGTTAATTGCATCTATGGAATGCTTTTTAATTACACTTTCTCTTGGCATCCAATTAAGAGTACTTCATTTGTTCAAATGCTAATTATTTACAATTTCGCGATGGCAAATCTTTTCGTGGTTTATTCATTAAAAGTCAATATTTCCAACTATAAAAAGGCAATTAATTGACTACTTGTTCAAAGGTGAGACAAAACATGGTCGTGCTGGGAAATTTCTTTACTTATCAATGAGGAGAATATAAAGAATATGCTCTAGAGGTATTTCTGGATATTTCCGGATCATTCAATAATGTCTCAAGTGAAGCTAGTTCGCTGTGGATTAAAAGCTTTTTAGGCCACAGCAAAATAAGAGTGGCGTGGAACGATGCTAGGGTAACATGACGGGCATCCAGAGGCCCACCGCAAGGTGGCATGCTCTCACCAATATTACTGTTACTAACGATCAACAAATTACTAAAGGAATTCGAGGGGAAAGGACCCAATCTAGTGGCGTATGCTGACGATATAGTAATTGCGCCGCAAATCTCGCCGCAAAGCATCTC
Organism: Rhagoletis pomonella; assembly: GCF_013731165.1. Taxonomy (NCBI): domain Eukaryota; kingdom Metazoa; phylum Arthropoda; class Insecta; order Diptera; family Tephritidae; genus Rhagoletis; species Rhagoletis pomonella. Next base: position 9,179 of record NW_023463581.1, on the reverse strand, counting down.
GAGCGGGGTTCGTGGTTAACGCAGACAAGAAGATATAAGGTCCCAGTGTGGAGACCCCCGAAGCTATCAATTAAGGACTACACAAAGTATTTGGGAGTAGTATTGGATAGTAACCAGCAGTGGAAGCGAAATGTTGAGGAAAAGGTGCATGGCTGCTACACAGCAATAATCAGACCAATACTGCTCTTTGGTGCGTTGGTGTCAGTCTAACTCCCGAACAGACAAAAGACATTCGTAGACCATTTGAACACTTGTACAACGAAATATACGATAATATGATTAGGCAGTTCCGGGCTAGATGCAATGAAAATTATGTACGAAAACGGGGGACGAAACTATACTCGCTACTTGTTACGGCTATCAAAGGAAGACTGCATAGTTATTACCGGATTGCTTACGGGGCATTTCCTGGTTGGTGCTCATGCCCTAAAAATAGGTATCACTATCGTGTAAATTTACAGGAAGTGTCGTGAGCGGGAGATCGGGAAATTTTTTGAGCATCTTCTCGGCCGATGTCCACCATTGTCAAAAACACGACTAAAATGCTTGGTAGCCTACCAATTGACGAAGTCAGAGGACATCTCTCAAAAGTAGAGCTGAAATCTTTACTTAAAAAGCGTTGACATAATGAAGAGAATTGTGCTACCAACGTCGAAAAATTCAGGCTATAACGGAATTAGATAGGCCGGTTTCGTTAGCGCCCGAATCATACTAGCATCCAGTACCAGCATTAGAAAATCAATAAAGCTACAAGGCTGCCTACTGATCAATTTGTAAGAAACCAAGTGGAACATATTGTTATAGATTGAACATTGACTCAAAAATATGTCGTAGGATTGCATCTACCGCTCATCACGAATCGCCGTGGAAGAACTAGTTGGATTTCAAGGAGCGCAAAGGAAAAACTGGTAAGCCATGGAATGTCGAGTCTTTCAAGAGAAAAAAGATCGGGCGCAACGAAGATGGAAACGAGACGTAATTTTCGTAATAAATATATAAGTAATTAAAAAAAAGACTTAAAGACAAGCTTTTATTCTTCTTCTTCTTATTTGGCTGTAAGGACGCCAGTCGTTTTCAACCCGTGCCAACTGACGCTAATTGAAAATGCGAAGTGAAGCCAAATCCTTATCCACTTTTGGCCTTATTCATAAACAATAAAGTAGCTTTATAAAAGGTTTATAAATTGAAAAATGTATGAAAACGTCAATTTATAAAGCTCTTTAAACCTACTTTATTTTTTATGAATAAGGCCATTAGTCTTTCCATCGCAGAAAGGTTCCAATATTCCTCTGCCGCCATCAGCGGGTTCCGAGTTGAGTACATTTAGAGCTTAATTTGTTGAACTATGTTCACGTCGTCGCAAAGATCATACAACCTCGTTACATCGTCTGAGATACTTGCCGTCGCCAATGCGTAAAGGCCCGTAAATCTTTCGCAAAATCTTTCTCTGGATAATGTCATTGCCCATGCTTGTGCGCCATATACAAGTATGATGAGTGACTTATAGAACGTGGTTTTCGTCTTTGCCAATAAAAAAGATGCTGGTGGTATTGCTCAAGGCCCTTTTACACAACCGTATTAGTTCGAGGGTATGCCAAACTCAGACATCGCGGCATATAGGCAACTCCTTTTAGTGCTGTCGAAAGCGGCTTTGAAGTCGACAAATATGTAGATAATGAGTGTCGATTCCTTTCTTGTGGGTCTTTTCCAAGATTTGGTGTAAAGTGAATACTTGGTTTATGGTACATTTACCAGATCTAGAGCCACACTGATAAGGCCCAATAAAATCGTTGACGGTGGACTTCAATCTCCCCACCTAGCAGATTAATTCCTCTTTCATTTTGCGTTTTCATTCGGATCTGAGCTAAGTTGGAAGTTTCAAGACTCTAGCTCATCGCAAAGTTGGTTAAAAAGCGATTGAAAAATTTGATTACCACGAACCGTAATAGTTACAAATTTTATTAAAAAAATCGCTCTTTAACAATTATTTATTTACTTTTATTTAAATACTCCTTAAATAACCGTTATTTCTGACTTTTATTATATAAATCCGAAATAACAATTTCTTTTAATTTTTGTCTAAATAATCAGCAAATAACAGTTATTTTTCATTTTTAAATTATATGTCTTAGATAAAAGTTATCGAAGACTTATTTATAAAAGTCATAAATAAAAATTAATCACAGATCTTTATTTTTTCAATCATACTTATAACAGTCATTTGAATAAGACGTATTAAAGTTTTGTTTCCCAACAACTTCTTAACTGTGAAAAATGTTAATGAGTTTTATACGAATGACTTAAAAAATAAAAATCGGTGACTTATTATATTGACTGATTTTTGTTGATGACTTTTATAAATAAAAGTCTTCAGTAACTGTTATCTAAAACATATAACATAAAAATCAAAAATAATTGTTATTTTGGATTTATAATATTAAAATAAAAAATAATTGTCATATTTTTAATTTTGCATAAAAATTACAAATAAAAATTTATTTGCAAATTTGAGTCTCGGTGAAAAGGGAAGTAGATTGGTATGTATCACTTAGTTGTAGAAAATTTCCATCATAGGGAATTTTTACATGACAGTTTTCATCAATAACTCTTAGTTTCGGTCCCTGTTGATTACACACATTTGAAAATTAATAGAAGCTTGCTAAAAGAGAGAGGTTGAAATACGTCAGTGCTTCAAACAGATGCCTAGCGTTTACTTAAAAAATATTATATTTAAAAACACTAACTTCTACGTAACTAACTCACCTGTATGTAATGAGATTCTTTAAGTTCAGAACTCACTCATTTTATACATAAGGCTTCCGTCTGGGCCCTCTTTGCGACTGCATTTGAATACTAATTTTTGCGACTGACTAATTTTGCTAACATCTTAAAGATAAACTTATGCATTTTATGTGCTTTTCTCCTTCTTCTATTGTAATTTTGCTTACAAAACATTTTAATATAAAAAAAACTATTTCATACCAAAAGTGACACACATGAATGCACACACATTAAAAAAGTATGCACCACCCACATGCGATTTTGCAAAATGCAAGCAAGCTGAAACTCGTAAGGAACACCACCCTTACAAGTTTCCCCATGTGCATTACTAGTTAAAACAAAGGACTAAAAAAAAAAGTAATAAAAATTTGTCAGCAAATTGTAAACTTCGAGCACATGCATAATATCTGGTGAATGCACATGCATGTATGCACACATATGTATACAATTTTCTTTCGCACACGCCTCATATGCAAAGTTACGTATACGCACTGTTGGCCATGTGCATGCATGACTGTCGTCGTTTTGACTTATTTTTTACAAAACGAACGACGCAGCAGCGAGTAACAATCTCAAATGTACATATTAGCAGACAGTCAAAGCTGTTTATTACACTTGTTTCCAATTCGCTGTCATTTTGTTTGTTTGGCTTATATGTATACATTTGTAAACACATACATACATACATAGTATAGATAGTGGCTAAGACTTTCGCTCTCAGCACCCCGCTTTGTTGATGTGCGACAATATGCAAAATTTATCTAGTCGCCAGAAAAACTACACAAAACGGAAGTGCTGCGAGTACTGGGATAACAGATTTACTCATTTGTATGCACATTGTTTTTATTCTTTCAAGAGCTAACAACAACAATTAGCATCACTTTTCATGTGCAAATGTGTTTGGTACATCAATATCGCCGTGTGGCAATTCCGATTATAGCATAATTTATACGTATTTTAATGCTGAAATTTGTGCTAGTACTTTTTTTTTTGGAAATATCGATCATATCGGGATAGCGAAATTTCGAGAATGCGGGATTTTTTAAATATCCACAATAAAGAATGAATTTTCAAAAGTTGAGAGGACGGTTTGCATGCGAATTACAGCGGATTTACCCTCAAAAGCCCTAGGAAAGTTGCTAAATTTTCTATAAGTAAACGGCCTGATTTAAATGCGCGGCTATTCGCAAAATTTGTAACTCCAACTCAGTTTTCGATTGTCGGATTCTGCTGTCATTTTGCAAACTCTGGCCTGGGAGATAATTTTATCGAACTTCTCCCACTGGCGCGACCACTGTTTCCATATATAATCGGAGCTTTTACAGGCCACTGCTTAACAGGAATGCTCACCAACAAAATGGGTGCACAGTCGATGTAGAATAAAATGCAATGTACCAAACGAAAGAGAAAATTCTGTACAAATTTGGGTTCACAAGGACGAATAGGAATTGCAAATGCCCCTTTAATCTTTTCTATTTTTTAAACCATTCCTATCGAGAATAAAATTACAACTTGTAATAGAAATAGCGTAATTGCCTCATGCAACTGTATGGATATGAAAAAAATTACAAGTTCGTAGCGACAATTTTCACTTGAAGCTAACATTTGACACTATCATTGCTAACTTCGTTTTCGTTTTCCAAAATTAAGGCCTGTATGCAGCTCTCAAGAAAAGCAACAAATCCATATAAAATGACGTACAAGAAATGGCTAAGAAATTTTCTTGAGTTAAATTTCCTTAAGGTAGTACGCAGCTCTTAAGGAATTTGCTACGCTTCCTACTACGGTTTTCTAAATTTTTTTTTATGAAAAAAGACCACAAGGCAACCCAAGTTTACAACAGAAATAAATGACCCTTCCATTATTTGTTGAGGAAAGAGTGAGGCAACAGGCTGTGAAGTACCAAAAATGTCAAAATTCCTTGGACACGCACACGAAATAATTGAAAATTTTTTCTTGACCGTTTTCTTGAAAGCTGCATACAGGGCATTAATTAGGAAAAAACTGCTATCTGAAATAGGCTTGGCATAGGTACTTTGGAGGCAATTTCACATACAGAACAACAATTTAAAAATAAAACACCTCTCTTGAAAAATTTCATCAAGAAATATAAGATTCTAAGGACAAAAATATGAATTTTATATAAAATTTTACTATTTTTTTTAAATAAAAATGGGAGTGAAGTGTCTTAAAGAGTAAACGCTATTTTGAGGGAATACCATCGAAAATAGGCAAATTTTTTTTTTTAGGAATTTTGGGGAAGCAGCCTTAACAGAGTTGGCATCCCTGGTCCTTAATATACGGAGGCGGCCCGTTTACCAAAATTTCAACAACATTCAAGGGTGAAAGTATAAAAGGGCACTTCCAATAAGAAAATAAATAAAAATGGAATGAACCACCATCACTCTCGACTGTCCCACGACAGCCGGTTCTACGTACCGGAATGACTCGGGTGTCACCCGACCAAGGGCTGTTGTTTCGGCGATCTAACCCCGTTTAGGTCGGCGAAGTATCTCAGAAGTTGTCCGTCCATAGGGCAACATTCACTACGCATTCTCCTACTCAGGGCTGGCATCGAGTCAAACCCTGGGCCAGAAATATACACCTGCTGTGTATGCCGAAGACGTTTACACCACAACTCCACCTCAGTCAAGTGTAATGCCTGCGAGGGGTGGAGTCACCTCAGGGTCTGCTCGGGACTACGGACACACAGACAGTGGACCACGTCGTACGTGGCCCCCTGTTGCTCAAATAGAGCAGCCTCCACGGCAACCCACAGTCCGCCCGTGCAGCCCCACACACTCACACAGCAACCACACACAGTCGCCACAACACAACAACATACCACAGCCACCACAGACCACATAACACACACAACCGCACCACCACCCACACGCCGCCGCCAACAACTCCTGGTTCCCCCTACAATCTGCACGGTATGTCAGACCAGAATATTCCGTAATGTGACATCAGTCAAGTGCAACACCTGCCTTGGCTGGTGCCACTTTAGGGCATGTTCAGGTCTGCGCACCACGCGAGATTGGACGGGGAACTTCGAGGGCCCGTGTTGCGCTGCTCGGTCGCTGACATCAATTGCGACACCCCCCACTACCACCACAGGGAGGCAATCACCTCAGCAGCACACACAGCCAACGGCGGCAAGAACATACACCTCACTCACACCCCACATCACAACACGTCTCCCGAACCACATGAAGCTCCTCCAATTCAACTGTAACGGGCTACAGAGCAAGATTGAGGAGATAACCGCCTTTATGTGTCGGCATGGTATATTAATAGCTGCGGTCCAAGAGACGAAGTTGCACAGCAATTCAACTTTGTTGAATTGTGCCGGGTACAACGTGCACCGTCGAGATCGCGAGCGAGATAATGGTGGTGGCTTAGCGTTCATCACGCACCACACCGTGCAGTATCGTCTTATCGAAGCAGACATCGACCGCAGGGATACCACCCTAGAATGTCAGGGCATCGCTATCCGGTCAGGCGATGTCGAGCTCGAAATATTTAATATATACATACCCCCCTGTCACCTGCTGCCCGGCAGGATATCACCCTGATATAGGTGCGCTCCTCAGAGGTGAAAACCGTATGGTAGTAGGTGACTTTAATGCGCACCACGATCTTTGGCACTCAAGCCTGTCAAACGATCGTAGGGGAACAGACTTGGCTGAGCAGATAGACGATTCGACATTCTGCACAATGAACGACGACGCACCCACCAGGATTATGGGTAACTGCAGTAGCTCGCCAGACATCACAATAGTCAGCGCTGGTCTGATAAACAGCATAACGTGGCGACCTATGCTGACTCTAGCATCAGACCATCTACCCATAGTCATCTCGATTGATAAACCAACCGACTTTGCCTCCGCCAAACACCGGACCTATGTCAACTTTTCTAAAGCTGACTGGAAAGGTTACGCGGAGTTCACTGAAAACACCTTCACATCGCTCCCCACACCAACCGACGTCCACCTCGGTGAACGTAAGTTCCGCAGGGCTATCACTGCTGCTGCAGCCCGCTTCATACCGGCAGGGTGCATATCGGACCCACGTCCAAACTTCCCTGCCGAAGCGGCTGTTTTAGCAAATGAGCGTGATAGCCTTCGTCAGGCCGATCCCGGAGATCCCCGTATCAGGGATCTCAACGCGGAGATTCGGCAACTTGTAAACGTACATAAGCGGAAGAAGTGGGAGGAGCATCTGAAGACTTGCAACTTCACCTCTGGTGTGAGCAAGCTTTGGTCAACCGTGAGGTCATTGTCTAATCCGACGAAGCACGACGACAGAGTCGAAATTTCCTTCGGCGACTATGCTTCGTCGGACCCGGAGCGATGCGCGAGCTATTTTAGCCGGCAGTTCATACTGCATCCTCCGGTGGACAAAGCCAAGCGTCGAGTGACCAGAAGGCTGCACAAACTGCCAACAAATTGTGCCCCCCTTGCTTTCACTTGCGGTGAAGTTCAGGTGGCCATCGGGAAGGCGAAAGCCTCCAAAGCCATGGGTCCCGACGGAATATGCATGCTGATGCTGAAAAATTTGGGTCCTGCGGGGGTAGCGTACCTAACGGAGGTCCTCAACTTGTCAATGGCCACTGTCATCATCCCAGACATCTGGAAGGTGGGGAGAGTGGTCCCACTGCTCAAACCGGGGAAACCTGCAAACAAAGAAGATTCGTATCGTCCGATTACACTCCTTTCCCCGGTAGCGAAGACACTCGAGGCCTTGCTACTCCCGTACTTCACAAATCACCTGACCCCAGCGAAGCATCAGCATGGTTTCCGTAAAGTGCACAGCACAACAACAGCACTTAACGCCATAAACACTCAGATAACTCGTGGCCTTAACCGTAACCGTCCCTGTGAGAGAACGATTCTAGTAGCGTTGGACTTGTCAAAGGCGTTTGACACCGTCTGCCATTCCACGCTACTAGAAGATATAGAGGCCTCCTCTCTCCCACAGAGGCTCAAACGGTGGTCGGCAAATTATCTAAGTGGTCGACATTCGTCGGTAATGTTCAGAGACAAAACGAGTAAGCAGCGAAAAATAAAACAGGGGGTTCCTCAGGGTGGTGTCCTTTCCCCGCTACTGTTTAACTTTTATATTTCAAAGCTCCCTCAACCACCAGAGGGAGTCTCGATTGTCTCCTATGCCGACGATTGCTCGATTATGGCGACTGGGAATGGAATTGATGACCTGTGTTCGAAAGTAAACGGCTATCTCTCCGAACTTTCTCGCTTCTTCACTGCAAAGTGTCTAGCCCTCTCCCCTACGAAATCCTCCGCGACCCTGTTCACAACCTGGACGAAGGAGGTCAGGCTACCGCTGGGGATTCACGTCGATGACACACCAATTCCGACGGTGAATAACCCCAAAATACTCGGAGTAACATTCGACAGCCTGCTCTCCTTCTCTGCGCACTCAACCGCTATTGTCAATAAAGTACAGAGCCGCAACAAGGTCCTCAAGTCGCTAGCCGGCAGTACTTGGGGCAAAGACAAAGAAACGTTGCTGGCAACATACAAGGCAATAGGCCGGCCGGTTTTGAACTACGCAGCGCCAGTGTGGTCGCCTGGGACTAGTAGGACGCAGTGGACGAAGCTACAGACCGCACAAAACACCGCACTGAGGACAGCGACGGGATGCCTCTTGATGACGCCTGAACACCACCTGCACGGCGAGGCGCAAATGCTCCCGGTAAAGGAGCACAATATAATGCTCTGCAAGCAGTTCCTGATCGGGAGCCACAGAAGTGGCCACCCAAGCAGACAGCTGCTTGCAGAGGAGCCCTCGCCTAGGCACGTCAGGAGGCATCTATATGAACTAACGGACGAAGTCCAGAGGTTCATTAAGCAACCTCTGGACCCGACAGCCTACAGACAGGCCTTGAACGGCATTCACAGGGACTCAGTCTCGAGTTATGTAGACTCTAGACCTGTGAATGCCGTTCTAGGCACACCACCCCCGGACATTGACGAGACGGAGCTTCATCTGCCTCGGGAGACGCGCACTACACTTGCACAACTTCGCTCCGGCTACTGCAGCAGGTTAAACTCCTACTTGAGTAGGCTGAATGAGGATGTGCCGAATGAGTGTCCGGCATGCGGAGAGACCCCACATGACTCGAAACATCTCTTCGCATGCCCGGCAAACCCGACATCCCTAACGACCTTGTCCTTATGGGCAAACCCCGCAGAAGCTGCACGCTTCCTAGGGTTGCCGTTAGTGGAACTTGACGACAACGACTGAGATACCAAGCGATCTGGGCGGGGTTGTTGTACCGCTACAACAACAACAACAACAACTGTTTAAAATATAAGCAGAATCGCTATTACCAATCGCGAGAAAACAATTAAAATCTAAACAATTTCGAAAAA
>NW_023463580.1:12280-13395 GCF_013731165.1 Rhagoletis pomonella | reverse complement strand
ATCTTCATCTTCATCTTCATCTTCATCTTCATCTTCATCATCATCTTCATCTTCATCTTCATCTTCATCTTCATCTTCATCTTCATCTTCATCTTCATTTTCGTCTTCATATTCACCTTCGTCATCATATTTATCTTTTCCTTTATCCTGATCTATATCTTCATTCTTTTCTCCATTTACGTATTTACCCCCACCATTGTTATTAGGTTAGGTAGTTAAATTTTCCTTCCTCTTTTTCTTTACATTGTTTCTTTAGTGATATCATGCCATGTGTTGAAATTGGGTGTGGTGAGTTGCAGTGTGGTGGAATTGGGTGTGGGAGTTACGGTGTTATGAATTCAGGTGTGGTGGTCTTAAGAGGTGTGGTGAATTTAGTTGTGGTGAGTTGAGGTGTGGTGAATTAAGGTGGAGTGAGTTAAGGTGTGGTGAGAAAGTTCAGGTGGGGTGAATTAAGGTGTGGTAGATTAAGGTGTGGTGAGTTCAGATGTGGTGAGAAAGTTGGGGTGTGGTGAGTTAAGGTGTGGTGAATTAAAGTGTGGTGGATTTAGGTGTGGTGAATTAAGGTGTGGTGAATTTAGGTGTGGGGAGTGAAGTAGTGGTGGATTTAGGTGTGGGGAGTTAAGGTGTGGTGAATTAATGTGTAGCGAACTCAGGTGGAGTAAGTTTTTTAAGCGGAGGTGAGATGAGTTGAAGTGAGTTAAGTTAAGTTAAGGGGTTAAGTTAAGATAAGTTATCTTTATCCTTATCTTCATATTCATCTTCATCTTCTTCCTCGTCTTGGTCTTCATCTTCTTCTTCATCTTTATCCTTTCCTTTATCCTGATCTAAATATGTCCATTCTTTTCTTCATTTACATATTCACCCCCACCATTGTTATTAGGTTAGGTATTTAAATTTTCCTTCCTCTTTGTCTTTATATTTAGGTTTCTTTACTTTTATTTTAATTTCTGTATTTATCCCTTTCTTCTTCTCCATACTCAAAATTATCTTCATCCTTGTTTGAGGCTAATCTATTCATGTACATACATACATACATCTTATTCCTAAACTGCTGCTTAGCACGTTTCATTAATTCACTATCAATATTAAAGCATACATTTAGGAGGCATTTCCGC
>NW_023463580.1:0-11880 GCF_013731165.1 Rhagoletis pomonella | reverse complement strand
ATTGCCTGCACATCAGCATCAAAATACCTTTCTAATGATATATAATTATTTATACCTTAGAAGTACAGTTTAGCCGTAAAAGGGGTGTAAAAGAAACATGATTGCCTATTTATATAATTGATAAGGCATGAACCAACTGAACAGATCACCCAGCACGGCAACCGGGTATTTGTAATAGCATTTGGGGGGGAAAAAAGGATGACGTCATTTTTTGATCGTTTCTGTTTCATTCACATTGCTTTGTTCTCATCGTTTCATTCAAATGGCGGAAGAAAAACTGCGTCACTGCAAAAAAAAAATATTCTTTTATATCGCACGCCGTCCTAGGTGATCTTATTCGTTGTGTTCATGATATCAGGCGGTGTTGCTAGAATAGCTGATTTGATTCGCCTCGGTACACATGTGTCAAAATTTCTTCTGAGTAAGTGCGAAAGTGAGAGTCTTCAAATTTGTTTCCCTCTTCTTCCTTGAACCAAGAATAGCTGATTTTTTACATTTTTTTGTACTACCGCTACCACTTTATATGAATTCGCCTTGAAAAAAAGTATATGCTTTATTCAAAATACATATATGTACATACATATGTATATATATATTTATTAATAACTTTTTTCTCGATGTAAACTGGAAATTGATCAATTAATTAACTAATGACGAAAAGTAGGCACCTTTGGTAATCAAGGGAAAGATGTCGAACTTTCGGTGTCTGTCCCACAATATCATACACATATGTATACAAATGTTGGTATGTATTTAAGTATGTATGACTTTGGAGGGGTTCTATTCCTATACATATCTCGCAGGGAAACCCCAAACTAGTGAATCAAATTTCTAGTTGAGTACTAAATAGATCTGTATCGGTTCGTAACTATAGAAAAAGGATTGCAGAACGAAGTATTAGATCTCATCTGTCGAAGTTAGATCTACTTCAGAATCATCGAAAAAGGGATGCAGCGGGGGGCTTGTTTACTTTAAATAGATATTTGTTTGGCGGTTTTTTCGTTCAAATACGCTTTCATTCTACACTTCAAAGATGCTTTTGCTTTGCTTGCGGATCTAACCAATAACAGCAAGCACCTTTGCACAAACAGCTATAGCCGAAGGTATGCAAACGTGTTTTCAAATGCTCACTTTAAATTCCTACATTCATTCAAACAAATTTGATTTCAAACAAAAAAATTATCAAATTGAAAAAATAATAAAATCGCTGCAATGGAAAACAAAAAAAAGACTCCGTTTAAAAAATCATGTAACTTTTTTCGTCTGTCGATTTTAAAACTGGGTCGTAACTATTGAAAAAGGGATGCAAAGCGAACTAGATCCCATTTGTCGAATTTAGGACTGGTTCGAAACTACCAAAAAGGATGCAGCGGGAGGGGGCAGTTGACACTTCGTTGGATATCGCAGTGTTAAATTCGCCAGTTGCTAGCAAGCAAAGAGAAATTTACGCGCACCAGTCAGGGTTCTAAATGCTCTAGTACCGAATCAGTTCGGCACTAGTGAGTTTCCGTACAGGGTACATGCATACATACAAATATATATATAGACTTTGTACGTTTTTATTGTGTATGTATGCCTCCAACATATTCTTTTTACACGTACTCGGTTGCGAAGCGGTGATAAGCTCTGAAAATAGTTGATAACAACCTTTTTTTATAATAGAAAGCAACTACATACATACACATACATACTTTGGTGTAAATTGTACATGTTTTTATTTTACGAAGCGGAAGCATCGAAAACCTGTGTAGGTACACTGTCAGTGTGGGACTTTAACTCGAGTCAAACCTCCTACCGTCCTGTACGGTTTGAGCACGCTTCGAGTTTTGGTATAAGTCGATGGGTCCAACGTCCATTGCTACTTGCGTCCGTAAATGTCCAATAAAATCACTGTTTGTTTCCTAGAATGGATATAGTTACCGTTACCTATCAAATGAGGTGGCGGCGTAGCAGATTTGTGCCCGTTTTAACATTTTCCAAACATACTTCACATAATTCGAGTAATCACAAGAAGTCTATTTTGAATAGAACTCATAACTCGGCCCAGTAACTAGAGATCCGATTGTTAGAGAGTTGGTAAATATCGGTGGACGCCAAAAATCCCCTAACGGCTTTAATAGGCAGGGGTTTAGACGGAGTCTTTGCTTCATTTCACTCAAAAACCACTCAAAGTACTCATCATTTTGCGCGCATGCGTCCCTATGCGCGAGAAAAATTTCGTGTGCAAAGCGTCTCTCATTTTCGCGACTTTTGCTGGCAGGTTGTGTGTATGTGTGAACGGCGCCATGTTTTTGTACGAAGAAAACGGGTATTTTTACACACACATGTATGCACATATGTATGTAAATATCTTCACACACACACATACATATCTATGCTTGTATATTTACATATATTTTCCTATCATCTAAATAAAAGGGGACAGAAGGTGAGGGCGCCTGTGAAAAAGGCCACATGTGAATATATATATGTATGTATGTATGTATATATGAATGTGTATGTAATTTCACAGCAACAGGCTGCTGCTAGCAACAGGCAAAAAAAAAGGGCCACTCGTCGTGTCTCAACTCAGCCGAAGCATAGAGCGTGAATTTTACACTTTTTTGAAATGAGCAAATATTCGAACAAATGAGCAGGAATGGGATAAAAATTTAAATGAAACAAAATTGCAAGGATATGCTTTGCTTAGTATAAGTAAGCTGAGAGATACGAGAACGCAATGGAGGGGAGTATGGGGAGGGTCTAGTGTTTGATGCTGTGTTGGAGATGTCTAACGGTATCGCAAAGAAGCTCAGAAGCTCAGAAGTCACACGAACACAATGTCGTGGTGATGGGGTCGAAGCCGAGTGAGAGGGCGCGAGCTATGTAGATTCAATGGGGTGGCAAACAGGGGCGGACGACGATTAACATGGTAGCTAGCAAGCAGTTAAAAGAGCATGTCAATGGCGGCGACCTGGCGTGAAGGGGTAGCGGGAAAACGGCTGCTTTGAAAAATGGAAAGCTTGAATAGCTTTGTGGCTTGACTTTGTTTGTTAGTAGTGTTGCTTGGGTGCCTTTCATCCATAAGGCAAACACACTTATGTACTTGTATGTAAGTATATGTGATGTGTATGTATGTATGTATGTATGCATGGATGTGTGTAGTCTGCTTGCGTAGCGATGTGTGCAGCGCGATAAAATTTTCTATGATGTGCTGTGGCGAACATATGTTACTTGTTGCATTGATTCAGTCGGAATTCCAGACAACGGCGAACAAGGCACAACAGCACAATTTTACTTGACTTTGAACCGAGCAAACGGTGGTGAGTGTGGGTGGCAACATTGCCTGCATCGGCGACATCCGTCGCATTCAACAACAGGAGGTGGGCAGCTTCGATAATGGGTGCGTGCAGACACAGACATTTGGCCCACTTTTACGACTTCGATGTCTGTTTTGTGTGGTTTGGATGTAAAGCAACTGCAGCAACAAGTTGTCATATTCACCTTAATGATACAGTTACATACATACATATGTAACTATATAGGTGGCAATTGTTGTTGCAGATGGTGCAAGTGCAACATATGTATATATGCCTATACAAATATAAAATAAGTACATCATTATTTTCTCAAATTGGCACTCTCATCCAAAATTTTCGAATAAATAAAAGCCTATGTTTGCGTGTATGTATGTGTGAATATGCATATATTTTCCTTATCTAAAATGTTTGTTTCTTTTTTTTCCATGAATTTCCCTTCCCTACGATAAATCTAAGAGGTCACGCATCAGGTATTTATTTTTTCCCATCGGAAATACACAGAATTGATACCAGTAACTTTTTGGATGGATCAAAAGTTATTAACAAACTAATTTTCGCTGGTTAACCTTTCCTTATTTATTTATTACCGTGAACAATTTTTGAAATTAAATTTTTCAGCTATCAGTTTAATGGGCTTTGGCAATAGTACATACATATTTGTAGAAAATGGGCGGTCTTTTTTACGAAGATGTATTTCAGGATGGCTATTTGTTGCGTTGCAGCTTTAACATCGCTTTGAGCAATCCCTAAACGATCACCGATTTATCTCAAATTTTTAGCAAACTGTTTTTTCTTGATGCTTTCAAAGATTTAAATGCCTCGCACATAAATTCCGAAAAAGTCTGTTTTTTGAATCAGTCTAATGTGCACACGTACATACATATGTACGTAGGCTTCAAGCTTTCGCTATTCTGGTTTGCAGTCGAAAAATTCAATTCCGAATGCTGCGGCAACAAAAACAGTTATGTGATTTTTGTCAATTTTTTTTTTATTACATATTTTATAAACACTATCTATTGCCCACATTTCTGCATTTGCCGTTTTCTTATATCTCTTTTGGTTTAGAACTGATCAAAAACAGCTATATGCTCGCAGTATTAGAAATACTCTGAAAAACGGGTATACGCTTATTTGCTTATAACTGTTTTTGATCGCAGACAAATCTGATGAGTGTGCTTTGATTTCGTTGCAAAAAATAATTATAAACCAACTAAATACATATATATATATGTACATATCTATTCACATACCACTTACACTACATAGATTCTACTATTTAATTTGATCGCTTGCAATTGGAATCCGACAATTAACAAAAGCAAAAAGTGTGCAGGTAGACACAGCGTCCACTCTACATTAGAAAATGTATTCAATCCACCGATATATTCACCAATGGATTACATAAGTCGACAGGCGACAGGCGAGGCCATATTCGAGCTTTCATTGGATATCACCTATCGAAAATTTGAAAAAGTGCATTGGGTCAAGTCAATACGCTGACCGAAAAAAAAACGGTTCGCATCTCTGATAATTTCATGGTTGTACAAAATATGTGTCCACTCATCACTTTGCATTAATTTTTAGTACAAAAATCCAATAAAAACGTTTCTGACCATTTTTCATAACATAACAGGAGCAACACAGACAGATCATGGATTAATTCATGCCTTAATCATTGCCCTGAAATGCAAGCACTTCAGTACCAAAGGCAGTGTAGGACGGACACACTTACACCACCTTGGTAAAGCCGAAACCTACCTAAATCTCTGCCGTTCTTTGGGTCCCGGCATCCGGTTGTAATGCAACTCCACATGGAACCCTTGCGAGTTCTACCCGCATTTAGGTATTAAACCACAGCACCCGCGATACTCCCCGAAGGGCCATACCTCACTAAGCAGACTGGAGTAGTGCTCTCCAGCCAGACTAGCTTGACCAGCTCGAGTCACGCAACCTACTAAACATACCACACATACACATGCTTGACCGCACAACTAGTAAGAATTGCTTTCTTCTTCCACACTTTTCCACGGTTTACCACAAAATTTACACCGTGTTTTACAACATTTCCAACATTGTCAACGTTTCTCACGTTATACAACATTTTCGACATTTTCCAATATTTTCCAACAGTTTTCAACATTTTCACCCAGCACGTTTCCTCATTCATTCTGCTCGTCTGGCTAATCTCACAGGTCCTACTATCTATACTGGGGAGCAACTTCCAGCCCGGGTTGACAATAGGCATGGAATTGCTCCTTTTCAGGTTTTCTACACCCGTTCGAATAGCTTGACGAGCCACATTCTTACTTGCAAATCTTACCAGCTGTACGATCTTACATGGGCATCTAGCCTGCCTTTTAGCCTTGTTCGTCTCACTAGTTTTGCTTATCTAGCCAACGAACACACTCCGGGGGCTCCATCTGCTCGCCCGCGGTGCCTTTTTTATTTAAAAGTCTTAGGTATGACTTTCGAAAGCCGTAGACTCTCCTACCAATTGAGGCTCCGACCGACTCAGGATTGGTAGCCTTTGACTGGGGTACCCGGGATTTTGACACCCGTAGCCTCGCAAACGCGAAACCCCCCCTGGGTTTGTTGGTACGGTAATCTCCAAGCCCCTAAGGGCCCCCATGTCACCACTTAAGATCTAGCCCCGCGACAAGGACACCAACTGCGCTAGATAGCAACGGGCAGTTAAATAATCGAGTCCTCAACTTCTATACATTGCATCTAGGCCTACGGCAGTACTATGTACAAATTGCATACGATTCCATACCGTCAAAAGCAAATTTAAATTGTGTACAAAAACAGCTATTTGCTTTAAAGCGGCGCAAATGTTGATCCCGTCGTAATTGGTTAAAAAAAAAATGATTTTTTTTTTTCCTAAATCAATAGCATATTTTTAATATATATTTTGTTTTTTAATACCACACTTGCAACAAATTGTCTATTGGCACCAGGAATCAGTTTTTTTGCTCTCCTAAAAAGTTATTAAAAAACACATAACTGTTTTTGTTGGCGTAGCGACATTATATATAGTCGAAAGACAATTAATTTGGTATTTGTAATTTGTATAAATTTTTCTAGTGCTAGGTTACTTGTAGTACTTATGTATGTATGTATATGGTACTTTTCAGTATATACTCAGTGCCAATGAAAACTACCCAGTGCGAAAATGTAATGTAAAGTAATCGAAAAAAAATAATCAGTAAAACCACCCTTTTCACACCCGAAAATGCATTTTTTCCCCCAGGTCGGCGTCCTAAGAAAAGTGGACCATTAATATGAAATTTTTGGAACTTTTTGAATACATTAGAATGCTGATTACATATTAAACAGTAATTGGATGTAAAACTCATAGGAAATACATTCGATTATTTATCACGCATGGAATGCATTACTACTTTTCCCACTGGGTAGACTCATCTTAATGATATGGCGGCGCTCGTTTGTACAGCCACATGTCATAGTGGATACTCTTTCATTTCGCTCTATAAAATAGTCTATTCAATTCTTATAAGACCAAAAAGGCTCCCACTGGCGAAACTTCGTATTGTACAAAATGAGTTTATAAAATATTTAAATGTTTTAATAGGCGCCATGAGTAGAGCCCTTGGTCTGACACTGACTAAGCGTTTCATGAGAAATGTCATACGAAACTGCAATATTTTAGGAAATGAAATGTCAATTCAGGACTTTGTCTAATTTTTTTCGCCATTTTTTCTGAACATAATTTTATGAACATCTATGGCTGATTGGTACTACCACTTCGTAGGAACTGGTTCGATCCGTGGCCCGAGCAACATCTAATTATAAAAGGTTTTTCCAACAGCGGTCGCTTCTCGACAGGCAAAGACAAATCTCCGAGTGCCATGAAAAGGCGTCTAATAAAAAACGGAAATTTTTTTTTTTTCCTTTCGAACTTGTTTGTTTTTTCTCATTAAAAATATATAAAACATTTATACACTTATAAACCAATTTGTGTATTCAAGTCCAAAATAGTGTACTTGGAGAGTTTGACAATCCTAACTCCTTTATGAATTGAGCAAATATATACAAAACCGTCAGTAAATCAGAAGGATTTTTGGAAATTCGAAGTTAATGCTAGTAACATGCTGTAACATTAAAGAAATTTAAAAACGAATTTTCTCGGAAAATTTACGAGATGGAATTTTTTTTTAATTTTTTTTTGTAATTTAGTACTAATTAGTGCTACCCTAATTTCTAAGTCTAAGTTGTTTAAGGTAGATACCATCGTAGGCTTCTGTTATTTACTAAAGTCTGGAATGGTATTCATGATCCTTGTGAAGAGGAATCCAACTTCGAAAAGAGGAAGAGCCATTGAAGTTTTCAGCTTTAAGCTATCGCTGAAGTTTTTTTTTATTCACCGCCCCCTCCTTCGCGAAATCCTGGCTACGCCACTGCACCTCAGTGGGGGTCTCGCTATTCCTCTGCTGCCACCAGCAGGTTCCGAGTTGAATACTTTCAGCTCTGGAGCGTCTCGGAGTCCATTCGAACGACAAGGCCAAGCCAGCGGAGCCGCTGTATTTAAATTCGCTGCACTATGTTTATGTATGTCGTCGTAAAGCTCCTTCAGCTCATTATTGCATCGTGCATTGGTTTGGCTTTACATATTTTCGTTCAGAAGGGTCTGTCCGGAGGGTATCATAGCATTCGAAACAAAACAATTTAATTCATTCGTATGGAGTTACAAACTAAAAAATTTGTTTCATCTAATCTAAACTTTACTTTAAATACGCTTTTATAATGGCTTTAGTTGTGCCATTTGCTTGTGCTTTGATTTGATTGCAAATTACACAAATACATAGGCAACCGCACTGAGATGAGGACGCTGACTGACGCGAGTAAGTGACAGCACTCACCGGCGTTGTTGTTGCCACGATGAGGCGAACAAAGGTGGCGTTCTCAGACGTGGCGCTAAACTAAAAGTAAACGACGCCATCGAAACTGTAAATGCACTGAAAATCACTAATACTTCCTTAAAGATCACCTTTTTATAACATTTTATTATTAATTCTTTTTGTAAATCATATTTATTTTAAAAATCATTTCACAATTGAAACACTTTTCCTTTCGAAAAATTGAATATTAAGAAAATTGCCTCTTCTGACATTTTCTTTTAGCCTCCAATTTGACTTTGTTTACTTCTAGTACAGAAATGTCAACGTGGCCAGGACGGCGCAATCTTGTATTCGATCATTCTTGGTTGTTAGTAAGTCGATGATTTTGTAATCGTTGAACTATTATGTATGTATGTATGTATGTATGTACATACATATGAAGAATGTATGTGGCTCAAAGCACATTGGCTTCATCTTGGCTTTGTTGACTTCTTGGCTGGTTCAGTATAGAGGAACTTCATTTCCAGTTACGATTTCCTTTTTGAAATGGAAAATGCGGTTGCTGCCAATGGTAAACATTTCGGTTTAAATTTAGTACATTGCCTACGTGCATATATAAAGGTCCTTAAACAGCTACATAGGTGTGCACATGTGTAGTATGTACATGTATGACTTTAAATTTAGATTTTTAATAAGCAATCCTTACATATGTATGTATGTACATTAGGGTGGCCCCAAAATACACGTGAAAAAGTAAAGTCGGAATGATTATGCTCTCACCCCCTAGGATTGTTCTATACCGCAAAAAAAAACAAAAAACTTTGAGTGAATAATCTTGAGTAGTTACTAAAATATCGCAGTTTTCGTATTTCTGAAAACTACCGTTATATGGGAGATAGGCGTGGTTATTGTCCGATTTTGCCCATTTTCAATACCATCCGTCCTACGCCCGAAAGAAGTACACATACCAATTTTAGTTAAGATACCTAAATTTTTACTCGAGTTATCGTGTGCACAGACGGACGGACGGACGGACAGACAGTCACCGCTTAATCGATTTCTCTTTTCATTCTGATCATTTATGTATACATTTATCTATATTTATCTCGATTCGTTTTGCCTGCTACAAACAACCGTTATGTGAACAACGTTATAACAATACCCTTGTGCACAAGTGCGCTCCGGTATAAAAATCATATCTAAACAATTAAAGGTGTGGAAAATATACCTTATATAGCGCCAATCTAAGTGGTATGTAAACAGTGTTGCCACACAATTATTTTATTTTTTACCAAAATCATCGAAAAAAGTTACCAAATTGAACAGAAAATTACCAAACTGCATACGTTATTTTGGCAGTTAGGGCTCGACATGTATGTTTTTACAGTTCTGCACATAAAATAAGTTTGGTAATTTTTGTAATATGTTAAAACTTGTCAAAATATGGTGCCGCTATAATTCTTTCGCCCACTGTATGTAAACAAGTGACAAGAAAATATATCGAAAATTCAACGCTTGAAGGAAAGCTTTCGACTCACACATAGACAGAGTGAAGTCCCCCGCTGAATGCCGTAGCTTTTTGAACGAGAACATACATATTTACGTAGAATTCTACTCATATATATGGTTGCCGGATACACCGGAAAATTGATGGTAATTGCAAAGCTGACGAACTGACAGGGAAAGGTAGGACCACCCAAAACCTTCCAGGACAGGACGCGGTGGATAAACTTAGCAATAGCCACTTTTAAGCAATTTGTTAAAGATCACACCATTCTAGTAGCCAAGGAACGCTGAAACAACTTTCACCTTGCGAAACTTTCAGGATTACCTGGTATTTCTATAAAAGGAATCGCTTACGGGCCACTTACTAATATGGAATCAGAACCATGTAAGACCGAATCGAAAAAGTTACCAAATTGAAAAATAAATTACCAAACTTGATAAATGAAGAAAAAAATTACCAATTTTGGTTAAAAATTACCAAAGCGGCAACGCTGTATGTAAACCGGTAGCACAATTTAATGGGTTTAGCTTCCTAGATAAAGGATAGACTTTGTGCTATTATTAATAAAACAGCTTACGAAATTTATCGGTTTCAGCTGTCCAAATAAAGGAGTTTTACAGTAAAACCCCATATCTGAACAATCAGTTGTTTGGAGGCAATAAATAGGTTACAGTGACCCGATCTTTTTTTAATTTTATTGTAAACTTTCTGTTAATAATGAGTAAAAATAGTGCGAAATTTCATATTTCTAGCTGCATAAATGGAGAAGTTATAACAAAAAAGCTCATATTTGACCAATCAGTTGTATGGAAGCTATGTATATGTTATAGTGGTCCGATTCTTTCGATTCCGACAAATGATTAGTACATTATAAAAATACACCCACTTAACACATTCAATCCGGATATCTCGAAATCTGAGAAACTAGATTGCATACAAACAGACGGACAGACGGACATAGCTAAATCGACTCAGCTCGACGTTCTGATCATATAAGTATGTATACATTTTAATGGATCTATCTCTACTTAATCTGGTACTTACAAACATCGGACCAAAGTTATAATACCATTTCATGCTCATGATAGTTGTTAAACTCAAACGATGAACAGTCTACACAAGCGACTCCACCTTTCTTTAAGCATGTCGCAGAAAGATAGACACTCACTCGCCTAATTACCGCATCAGTAACCTACGGTTTTCGATCCCCACACTAAGCCTACACGTGTTTGATGATAGCCGCATTCTTCACTCCCACCACATGAGCACGCCATTCACCTATTTTGGAACAGTTCTCTTTTTATGAGATTAAATTACCATTTATTATTTAAAAAAAAAGTAAGTGCGCCTGGGCCACACTGTAGAAGTGAAACTTACGTTACTTATCTATCTATACATACACACATCTGCTTTTGCTTAAGGTTATATTTTTTCGCTTTTTTTCTATCAATGTAGATCCCTACCTCTACCAGTGTTCGTTTTAATAACATTCATGTTATTCTGTTTCTCCATTATCTTCATTTTTATCATTATACTCTATCGATAACAAAATCGATTATAACGTCCATCAAAATACCGATACCAAAATCGATGGCAAATTCGATAAAAATTTCAATAGCAACATCGGTAATACCATTGGTAGCTAAATCAATTAGAAAATCGATAAAAATATCGATAACAAAATCGATAAATATCGATAACAAAATCAATTTATATCGATAACAAAATCGATAAATATCTATAAAAAAAATCGATAAATATCGATAACAAAATCGATAAATATCGATAACAAAATAGATAAAAAATCGATAAATATCGATAACAGAATCGATAAATATCGATAACAAAATCGATAAATATCGATAGCAAAATCGGATAAATATCGATATTAAAATCGATAACAAAATTGATAAATATCGCTAACAAAGTCGATAAATATCGATAACAAAATCGATAATTGTCGATAACAAAATCGATGAATATCGATAACAAAATCGGTAAATATCGATAAAAAATCGATAACAAAATCGATACCAAAATCGATAATAATATCGACTATTTTATCGGTAGGTCTCGAGAATCCCGAAAATCTCTAACATCCGAAAATAGTTCCCAGATTGAGTCTTTGTGTCTCTCTCTATATCCTTTCCTCTTTAATTACCTCAATTTTAATCTTTCTTCCCCTATCTTCATCTTTGCTTTTATCGGTATCCTC
>NW_023463579.1:0-13400 GCF_013731165.1 Rhagoletis pomonella | reverse complement strand
TGGTTGTTGCAGAGCTTAACTAAAGGCACACTCGTCCCATACAGCGACATCGATTCTTCTGAAGGGTTAGTTGAACAGAACAATTCTGTGACCATTGCGATACACTGTGAAACACGGAAACCTCAGTGATTATTCTGCATATAACCATTTTGAAGCTCTTATGAAGCGTAGGATTGGTTTTATTCCTACACCGGATAGTTGCGTAAGAGAACTGAAAAAGTTCCTACCTATAAAGCTCCGCTCTGCTCTTGGTTAAAACTGGGCAGCTACAGAAGAAGTGCTCAACTATTTCTTCCCCTTCCTCATCTCTGAAACTTCTGCAATATTTATGGGAGAATATTCCTAATCTCGAAGCGTGCTTACCAAATAGCCAATGACCGGTTAAGCAAGCCATGACCCTCGAAATATCCATAGTAGTCTAGTTGTTTACAAGTACCCTCGCCTAACCATGACCTATTGGCCTCTTGAATGATGTTATTTCTTATCCTTAATTTGCAGGTTGCCATGACCTACTTTCACACGGTGGAAGATTGGTACCTGTCCCCGCAGCTCCAGCCGTAAAATGATTGGAGACCGGTCTGCCCGGGCCTCTTTCCCCCCACTGCCTTCTTCGTCGCTCGTATTAGGACCAGCCCTGTCGCTTAAGCCCCCTCTTCCTCCTAACAATGGCGGTCTGACCACTGCCCTGCTCGAGGCTGAAGCCGTCCTCCTTACTGACTCTTTTGTTTTTGAACATTTCACTCATAATATTGATGCCATGAGTATCGGACAAAGGAGGTCCGCCTGCACAAAGGCCCGTGTACACAGGTAGGGCTAGATAGAACCGGAGGTCGCCAGGTTTCCGGAGCACTCCGTTCGAGACTGGACTAGTTATTAATCTTTTTCCCCGGCCAGGCAGAACATCAGCACAGGTCGTCTAACACCTTGTTCCAACCCAGAGCTTTTTTCAAGAGGTTTGCTCCTCCGTTACCTCCATAGACTACGATCAAAAATCATTTCCATATATCTAAGCTATTGAGGAGCTTGAGCACATGGCACTGATATCTGATCTTAGGTGGACACCGTTCTGACATCATACAGAACCTAAGAAATCTGGTGCCCATTACCAGTCGGCACCCCCGTGGAGGGTTCAGCCGGAGGATTATCGCGTTCTTAATTTTTTTGTATATCCCGTTTGGCTTGACCGCCACAACTGCGTGTTGCAGCCTTTTTTGTGACGGCAAAAAGGGCGTAAGCGGCAAAATGACCTATTTAATTAAAGACGGGCAAAAAAACACCAGTATAATAAACCTAACATCAATCTTAACTTGTTCATTGACCTTCACGTTAGCATCTACAGTAATTGCAGTGGTAATAAAAAAAACGCCTACTTAAAAATTTACTTTTTGCCGCTTACGCCTTTTTGGCGGTTAGGGCTCGATATGTTATCATTCGAAGCAGTTGCTAGATTAAACAAAATCTAAGATTTGGACCTTTATTCAGACATACTTACCTTACAAAAATAAGTTTTCTTTACTTTTTGAGGTTTATACACATGTATTAACCATGAATACATATAGATACGTATACATACATATATATATATATATATATATATATACTTATATAGCCGTGTTTTTTACACGCATATACATCTACGCTTAGCGTGTAGAAAAACAATCATCGACAATTTCCATTTCAAAACAGGTAATTTTGATTTTATCGCCAACTATTCATAAGCACACATAAAGTTTGTCGCTTACGTGTGCGTGTAAAAAAACACGCCTTATATAGTGCATATACATTAGCCTGGGTCGCGAAAGAAATTTGTTATTTCCCCTCCTGTTTAGTTTGAAAGCCTGCTTAGAACGTATTTTGGAGCCATTCATATTTTAGTCCATGTCGAGTTTCATAACACTGTGCGACAGCCGAAGCCAGCCCGGACTTTGTTAACATTTTCTGAAAGTATACCCATCCATACGGTTGCCAGACGTACTGATTTTATCAGTACAGTACTCATTTTTCAACTCTTGTACTGATTTTATTTATTTCATCAATCAGTACGCTAATGTCCTGATTTTTTTTTAAATTTGTACTGAATTTTCCATTCAAACAAAATACTTTAGTATTTTAATTATAGCTGACATGTTTTAGATAATGTTTGATATGCCCAAGAAATTAATACAACAAAAACATCAATCATTTTATGGGCATATCGCCGGGTCGTCACGTACCAGTTACGATAATATGATGGAGCTTAAATTATTTAAAACAAGTAAGAGCAGCGCTGTCTTCGGCTATGCCGAAGGCTTCATACCTTTCATGAACATCTGCAAATTTTACTTTGACAGATTACTGCTTTTGAATACTTCTGCATACATCGATAGAGGAGTTACATACTTATATAAAAAATCGCATCTAAACAATCAGAGGTATGGAAGATATACTTTATATGACACTAATCTAAGTGATTTTCACCGCTATGTGATCGGTATGTAAACCGGTAACACAATTTATTGCGTTTAGTTTCGTACATAAAGGAGATATATGGCAAAAACTGGTATCTTAACAATCAGTGCTATAGGAGATAAAGCTTATACAGCATAGATTTTGACGATTTTCTCAGTAGACTTTGTATTATTATTTATAAAATATCTTACGAAATTTATCGGTTTTCGCTGTTCAAATAAAGGAGTTTTACAGTAAAATCCCATATCTGAACAATCAGATGTATGGAAGATATATGTTGTAGTCATCCGATCCTTTTTATTTCCACTGTAAGTATTCTGTTAATAATGAGTGAAAATGGTGCGAAATTTCATGTTCCTAGCTGCATAAATGGAGGAGTTATGATAAAAGACCTCATATCTGAACAATCAGTTGTATGGGGGCTGCAGGTTATAGTGACCCGATCTTTGTTATTTTCGCTGTAAGTCTTCTGTTGATAATGAGTGAAAACAGCGCGAAATTTCATGGTCCTAGCTACAGAAATGGATGAATTATAACGAAAAATCTCATATCTGAACAATCAGTTGTATGGGAGCTATAGGTTGTAGTTACCCGATCTTTTTAATTTTCACTGTAAGTTTTCTGTTGATAATTATTGAAAACAGTGCGGAATTTCATGTTCCTAGCTATATAAATGGAGGAGTTATAACGCAAAATTTTATATCTGAACAATCAGTTGTATGGGAGCTATAGGTTATAGTGACCCGATCTTTGTAATTTTCACTGTAAGTATTCTGTTGATAATGGGTGCAAGTATTGCAAAATTTCATGTTCGTAGCTGCATAAATGGAGAAGTTATAATGAAAAATCTCATATCTGAACAATCAGTTGTATGGGAGCTATATGTTATAGTGGTCCGATTCTTCCGGTTCCGACAAATGATTAATACATTATAAAAATACACCCACCTACCAAGTTTGATCCGGATATCTCGAAAACTGAGAGACTAGATTGCATACAAACAGACAGACAGACGGACAGACGGACAGACGGACAGACGGACATGGCTAAATCAACTCAGCTCGACGTTCTGATCATATAAGTATACATTTTCATGGGTCTATCTCTTTTTGTTCTGGTACTTACAAACATCGGACCAAAGTTATAATACCATTTCATGCTCATGAAAGGTATAAAAAAGGCTGACATTTTTGTCGAGGGTTAGTTATCTTGAACATAACTTTCAGTTTAATGATAACAAATTTGAATATTCGAATGGATTTTGTCTATAACTTACAACTCCTTTTTCTCAATTTACTGACTGTTTAGGCCAACGGCTTAAATTTGCTAAAAAAAAAATTCGACCCACCCTAATGTATAACATAACTTAATTATTATGGTTGCTGTCGAGCTGTTAACTACTTTGTTAAATCTGCAATAATAAACTCTCGTCAAATAAACAGTTCGACAAGCAACCGTAACTAAAATCAAGACCGGTTTACTTACTTCTTTTGCGAGTATGCGAGGAAGAGGACGTCATCCAGCCACCAAGCCCGGAATTTGTATTCGAAGGTAATCTGCAATTCAAATATATGTACATATATAAAATTCTTAAGCGAATAAACACACTTATTATTAGTAGTTATACGAATACTGAATTGTTTTAACTTCTTTTCATCAAATTTATCATCGGTGCGAACGTGCAACCTAACCTTGCCACAAGCGTGGCGCCGATGACTATACTCTTTTTAGCGAATTCTTAGTCTTTCACAGTTTTTGCGTAGTTGAACAAATTATTTAAGCCATGAGGAAATATAGATGAAGTTCTTAAAAAGTTGTACTTTTTGCAGTTTCAAAAAATATTTAATTTTGTTTTTTTTTTCAATACCACACTCAAGCGAAGCAACTGAGAGGAACTTTAGAATAAAGTTTGTTTCCTGGCGCAAATAGAGAAACCGGCTTCTAATTAAGATTTTAGAAAGTAAACTTCAAATTAAAAGTAATTTTAAAATTAAATGTATATAATTTTTTGACTATTTCAACACTAAAAATGGAAACACTTTTATTTTTTATGAACCCTATTTTTTTATATACCAAAACACTGTTAAAGTCCAGAACTCTGGCGTTTTAAATTATTTTCTGTTACTTACATTCATAATTTTGTTTTGAATAAAAACGTACTGAAAAGTACTGATTTTTTTATCATGAAAAAGTCTAATGTACTGATTTCGCGCATAAAAAATCTGGCAACCGTACCTATCCATCCACTAGATGGATTTGCAAAAGTTATCCCGTATTTTTTATTTTATAGCCCCCAAAATTTTCATGTGCTGGCCTAAGTAGTGAAAGAGAAAGTAAAATTCATGGGAAATATTTTCGTAGAACATTTGAACCCATTAGCTCCCGCCTGAAAGATAGTTTTGACTTTTACTTCAAGAAACCCCACAAAAAAACAAATTTGGAAGTTCGTTAGACGATTGATATATTCTGGAAAATTATTCTTCGGGTAATTTTACTAGGGGTCTTTTCAGGAAAAACTTCATGCCACCAACGTAAAAATCTCTATAAAATTAAAATAAAATATCTATGCCAAGAAGGAATAACAGCCAAACTCAATATTGAAACAAATTTTGAAAATTGAGTTTGGCCTTCTTGGCATAGATTTTTTGCGTTAATTTTATAGAGGCTTTTACGTTGGTGGCATGAAGTTTTTGCCTGAGAAGACCCCTAGTTAAATTTTCCTAAGAATCATTTTCTACAATATATCAATCCTCTAACGAACTTCCAAATTGTGAGGGTCAAAACGACCGTTTCAGGTGAGAGCTAAAGGTTGTTTTACGAAAATATTTCCCATGAAATTTTACCATATATGTCTTAACCTTTAATTTAACATTTATTTTACACATTTTTTTTACTTTTTCAAAAAGTACTTAGGCCGGGACATGAAAACTTTAGTAGTAGTAAAAAAAAAATATGAGCTTGTGTAAATCCATCGAGTGTTTTATTACTGGATATGTATACTTTCAGAAGCCAAAGGGAGCCTTGTTCATAACTCTCTGACCAGCAACGCAATTTCCAAAGGTAACACATTGTTGAAAAGACAATTTAAATACTAACTTTTCCGCGGGAAGGCAAGAGCACAAAGCTAAAAAAATAAACAAATATTTGATTTACATATAGCTACAATGAAGCTGGAGATATAGATTAGCAATTTATACATTTCAGTTGATATTATAATTTCTTAACAATCAATACTTAAGAAGCGATATAGAGATAAACTTGTGTAAGAAGAACACAAAATGTATGTATGTACATTAGACTGCATCACCAAAAACGTTGCGGGTTTTCCGCCCGAATTACAAAACTTACAATATTTGAAGACGTACACCAAAATATTTCGGAAAAATATTAAGATTTACGTGAGCTGGACCGATTTGAAAATACCTCCAAACATGGAGTTTTTTATGAATAGAAAAAGTTCTTTAACTTTTTGAAAAAAACCTCCTCAGATGGCAAACCAGATTGAGCTTAAAAAATTTGCATAAAAATATTCAAAAATCTTTTTAACGGAATCGTAATAATGAGATCTTTGATGCTGTTTTTTAACTATTTTCAAAGATTGATTTACGAAAACTTGAACAACTGGGCCAAAACTATTCCGATTTAGACTTTTCGGGTGTCAATAGAAAGGTATTTTCTCCCTCGTTTTTGTGCAAAAAACTCATTCACATCCCATTTAAATACCAACACATCTTAATTCAAATTGGAATGACACTCGTTCATCCTACCTTTCTCTTTCATCTTTCTTAGCAAAGGCATAAAAAGGATGAGAAAATACCTTTCCAATGATACCTCACAAGTCTAAGTCGGAATAGTTTAGGTTCAGTTATTCAAGTTTTGCTTATACTAATCTTTGAAAAAAGTTAAAAAACAGCATCTAAAATCTCATTGTTAGATACGATTCCGTTGAAAATTTTTATATCGAGGGCTTATATTCAATACCCTCTATCTGCAATTTTGATCAAAATGAGTTTTTGATGGTAACGTGAGCTCCGATTAATCTTTCAGCCATGACAATATTGTCAAACTTAAAATATAGCTTTAATGGTATTATATTCTCATTTTGAAAATTCCACTATCTGCAATAACATTTTGTTATAAGAGCAAAATCCTCTATCTACACAATTTTACTGGAAAATTGTTTTTATTGACATTTTTTGTGGCAGGTAAGTTACATGTGCCTATGTATGTATGTATGTATATGTTACCGGTAAAATCCGATTTTAGGTAAAACTAGTTTTGCCCAGGCTAAACTAGTCCTACCTAATGCGATATCTGTCCAACCGAACCAAATTTGATACAACAAAAAAATCTTCCATATCCCGTCAAACATAGAGTCATTAAACTCCATTACTCCATTCTATCTCAAGGGCCACCAAGAGTGGAAAACTGATATTATTATTCCTATTGCCAAACTAAATATAAACAATTCATTAGTTTCTAACTACAGACCTATTTCACTCCTCCCCTGCATATCTAAAGTATTACGCTGGAAAAATGGTGAGAGGATGTACAATGCTGTTAAGTCTTTCCTTTTCAACCGGAAGTTCGCTGTTCGGGTCAAAAACTGTTCCTCTCTTTAATGGTCCCACAAGGATCACCACTTTCGGTTATTTTATTCAATATAGCCTTTGGGAAAGTTAGCTCTATTATATTTTTTCTAAGACTAAAGACTTGCCGCAATTGGTCCAAATCTTCAGGAGCTCAGATTTCAGTTTTTTCACATATGCAGAAAACACAAATGTATACATCCAACCCTCTCCGTGTATGACACCCCTATTCACGATACTAACACATTGAAAATATTGGGAATAATTTTTGACAATAAACTTACTTTTAAGCAGCACTGTCATAATGTAAGATTAAGCTTACTTGCCAGACTAAATATTATAAAGTTTTTATCATTCAAGTATTCTTTAGTTCATATAACTACACTGGCAAATGTAATTAGGGCTTTTATATTAGGAAAAATTGACTTTGGACTCGTAATTTATGGACACTGCCCAAAAAGCTTCTTAAATTGCTAGAAACACCTTACCATTCAGCAGTCAGAAGAACCATAACCATGAGGTAAAGTACAACACAAAGACGCTCATCCCAAAGATTGTTCACTGCAGAAATGAGACTTTATTCTCTCACGTCGAATCCTTCTTTCAACAAAAAAAAAAACAACGATAAAGCAAGCAATCAGCTTTATTTCGTATATTAACCTACATCAAAGATTTGGACATCATATCTACTCCGATGCCTACTAAAGTAAAAACTCTACCGCAAGGGCATTTGCCCAGTTCTATACTCATAAATGACCTGGAAGCTTATTGTCACAGACGGTTCCAGATATGATACCGGCTAACAAAAGGGCTTTGTGTTACAATTGTCGTCGGTGCTTTTCCCGCGTAACGCTCGGCATTTACAATTACTAGAAGCTGTACGATTCGCCTCTAAAAACGAAGGAAATTTCCTCATATGCACGGACAGCAAATCAGCCATCGAAGCCTTCTTTAACAGTGCTTATATAATTTCGAAATCACGTGAAATACTCTTTCGACACAAAAACACCATTTAAATTATGTGGCTACCTGGGCACGTCGAATAGAAGGGAACGAGTTTGCAGACCAATGATTTATGTGTTAAAAACTTAGTTTAACATTACATTTACATACATCTAAAGAACTGACAATGTCATTATTCTTCAAAACCCGCCATCAGCACACCTTTTTATATAAATAGTTACAATTCGAATTGCAATAACCTCTATCTGATCTTTAAACTAAAATAAAATGAATTAAAAGTAAAGTCTTAGTTTTAATATATAGCGTAAATTTTTAAGATATGCGTGGGTACTTAAAATTATTAACACTTTTAAAAATAGCTGTCAAAACAGTTTTTTTGTTCTCCTGAAAAATTGAGTTTTAGCAGATAGAGGGTATTGAATATAAGCCCCCGATATATTTTTTTAAATATTTCTATGCATTTTTTTAAGCCTAAACCGTTTTGTCATTTGGGGGAATTTTTTTTTCAAAAAAATCTTTAAGAAACTATTTTTATTCATAAAAAACTCAATTTTTTTAGGTATTTCAAATCGGCTCAGCTCAGGTAAATCTTAATATATTCCGAAATATTTTGGTGGAAGTCATAAAATATAACAGATTTTATAATTCCAATGGAAAAACAGTACCGATTTTCGTCAATGTTATTGTGGCTTATTAACATTTTAATTTAATTTATTTTAATTACTAGCTCATACCCGCGGGTTTCACTCCGCGCTTTTATACAAATATGAAAAATAATTTAATGATGTTAGATTTTATTTCTGTGCCCATTTCGATATAGCTCGTTATTTTTTAAGCGAGTTAAGGTATTTAGGCCGTTTAAAACTATGAAATTATAAAATCTCGTCTGCGCGCTAGGCATACGAAAGATGTCAATCCCTCTAAGTTTACCTTAAAATGGTTCCAGGTATACGACGCGTGAACGTAAAACTTTCTTGGAGGTGCCACGGCGGGTTCTAATATTTCCAACTCAAATTTAGTAACCTGGCTTTGATAAAATACCACTTCTCATTACTGTAGCAAATGCCTCAAGAGAGCTTTAGATTACAAGGCCGAACCCGGCTCTCTCTTTTCCATTTGATGAAATTTATTCTGTCAGTACGGCACTTATAAAATAAATCTGCATAAGAAATTTAAAATACTTCGAGAGATTTTCTATCCTTCCAGAGATAGAAGTTTTTAGTATGTATGGGAGGCGACATGCCTCCTCTTTTAATAACTCACATTTTTTCCATGAGCAATTGATACATTTTGTATACACAACTCCATACCAAGTTCCAGTATTCTTCCACAAACACTTCCAGGGATATGTGTTAAGAAAAAGTAAATTTGTACTGGAAGTGCCACGCCCCTTTTTCTTATAACCCTAATCTTCTTCCATGAATTTAGAATTGATTTTACATACCCCAGTACAAAGTCCCAGTACTCTACCATGAACACCTCTAGAGATAAGCAGTATAAAACAGTAAATTTGTACGGCAGGAACCATGTCCCCTTCTTGAATAACGCAAATTCTTATCCATGAGTATGGAATTAATTTTGTATACACATCTCGGTGCCAAGTTCCAGTCCTCTGCAATAAACACCTCCGGAGATATGCGGCATAGAAAAATCAATTTGCATGGGAGTTGCCAAACCACTGGCTGCGATTACGTTTAATTAATTTAAAACATTAATCGTTAATCCAATTAAAAATAAAATCTGATTAATTTGTCTAGTTTGTCCGAGTTTGAAACCAAACACCAGTTATAGTAATTATTTTGTATTACACGCTTATAAAAAGCACATAATATAAAAAAAATTATAATTATTAGGTTTTGTTTTCTGGCCGTTTATTGTAATATTTTGATTGTTTTTTTGAGCTCTAGGCCTAGGGTAAATAAAACGATTGGATGTCTTATCTTCCTTTTTGTTTATTACTGTCGATATTTCGCCTTTAATCTAAAGGCATCTTAAGGAAATCTTGGCTTTGCCTGGTCGACCAGGCCTGAAGATGCATAAACTGGGAACTTTTACAAACCTAGTTTTTAAAACGTTTGTTGGTATATATCTTAATGACAATGCACACCAAATTGTTTAGATTGCTGAGAAAACCTGATTTAGCCATACCGGATTAACTTGCTTTGTGTGCAGAGGGAAATTCCAGCATAACTTAATTAATCACCAAACCTATTTGATCAAATTAAGAGTTAATGATTAAAAATTAATTTAAATTAATTTATTAATCATGATTAACTGCAATCAGATTGAATTTAATCGAATTAACTAACTGATTAAAACATCAATCGATTAATGCCAACATTGATTTCACATACATATCACTATACCAAATTTCAGTTCTCTCCCAAAAATACTTCCAGAGATATGTATGTAATATGAAAATTCCAATTTGTATGGGAGGGGCCTTGAGTTATCGGACTTACTTTCAGTCTAAGACCATCCTTCCGAAATCCGTAGTAAGTGTACTAAATTTCGTTCTGATCGGAAAACCGGTTAAGGAAGTAGCCTATTTTTCAATCCAGGTCATAAACTATCTTTGAGCAAAATTTCATTTTCAAACAGGTGGAAATTCTTAAAAAAGTAGCCTATTTTCCAGTCTAGGGCATAAGCTATCTGTGTGCAAACTTTCATGCAAATCAGTTCAGTCATTTACGCGTATTAATTTAATTAAACTTTCCTAATACGGGATAACTCTTAAAATAGTAGCCTATTTTCCAACATAGGTCATAAGCTATCTCTGTGCGAAATGTCATGCAAATCGTATTAATTTAATTAAACTTTCCTAATACGTGATAACTCTTAAAATAGTAGCCTATTTTCCAACATAGGTCATAAGCTATCTCTGTGCGAAATGTCATGCAAATCTGTTCAGTCGTTTCTGCGTATTAATTTAATTAAAACTTGTTTAACAGGTGGCAACTCTTCCAAAAAATTAGCCTATTTTCCACTGTAGGTCATAAGCTATCTGCTTGCAAAATTTCATGCAAATCCGTTCTGACTTTTCCGCGTATTAATTTAATTAAACTTCTTTAGCAGGTGGAAACTCTTAAAAAATGTAGCCTACTTTCTAACCTAGGTCATAAGTTATCTGTGTGCAAAATTTCATGCAAATCCGTTTAGTCGTTTCCGCGTATTAATTAAATTGAACATTTCTAACAGGTGGCAACTCTTAAAAAAGTAGCCTACGTTCTAACCTAGGTCATAAGCTATCTGTGTGCAAAATTTCATGCAAATCCGTTTAGTCGTTTCCGCGTATTAATTTCAATCAACTTTTTTAACAGGTGGCAACTCTTCCAAAAAGTTAGCCCGTTTTCCTCTGTAGGTCATAAGCTATCTGCTTGCAAAATTTCATGCAACTCCATTCAGTCGTTTCCGCGTATTAATTTAATGAAATTTTTTAACAGGTGGCAACTCTTAAGAAAAGTAGCCTATTTTCCAACCTAGGTCATAAGATATCTGTGTGCAAATTTTCATGCAAATCCATACAGTCGTTCCCGCATATTAAATAAATTAAGCTTTTTTAACAGGTGGCAACTTTTAAAAAAATAGCCTATTAACCAATCTAGCCCATGAGCTATCTGCGTGCAAAATTTCATGCAAATCCGTGCAGTCATTTCCGCGAGATGATTTCCCAAACATCCAAACATACAAACTTTCACTTTTATAATATTCATAATAATTAATAATAATAATAATATTTTGTTTTGTATGGGGAGTGATGCAGTCTAATGTACATACTTATTTATGTGAATGCTTTTCAATAAAAATTATAAATAAGAACATGCATTGTATGTGCATTAGCCGCTATGAGAGTACTTTAGAAGTGAACTGTTTTTGGCAACCTGCAAAAACAGGTAAATCGGCCTTTTATATAACGTTTTTATTTGATATCGGATGTAGTGATACATCGTTGTAAAGGTATTACGAAGCCCTACAGTTGTATGTATATATGTTACCGGCTAAACCTGATCTTAGGACAAACTAGTTTTACCTAGGCTAAACTAGAT
This sequence comes from Rhagoletis pomonella, assembly GCF_013731165.1. Lineage (NCBI taxonomy): Eukaryota > Metazoa > Arthropoda > Insecta > Diptera > Tephritidae > Rhagoletis > Rhagoletis pomonella. Next base: position 1,354 of record NW_023463579.1, on the reverse strand, counting down.
CAGGGGCCACAGCATTTTTGCGCAGAACACGGATATATTTGATGAAGGTAGAACTAGTTTAGCCAAGGAAAAACTAGTTTGTCCTAAGATCGGGTTTGGCCGGTAACATATACATAACTATGCGAGTTATTTTCTTTTGCATGGAAACGACACCCTGTACGCAATATTATGTCCCAGAAAAATAATCTTCATGTCAAGATATAAGCTTTGGCAAAAAAAAAATACTTACCCATTTTCAGTAAACAGAAGCGAATTACTAGTAATTGTGCAAGAGTTCACTTGTAAATAAATATTTCATTTAATTAAATCTTTTCGGGCAAACACCTATATAGCCGAGGCGCTCTTCCTCATGGGAGTATACTTTTGAGCTTCCTAATATATGTATATTTATTACAGCATGCTTTAAAAAAAAAACATTACTTTTAAATAGAGAACTAACAGAAAAGTTCGATTTAGTTGTTTTTACAGGGTGCAAAAAGGGATTGTTCCTTTCATGAAATAATAATAATAATGATAGATTGACGCTTACACATATGTTATACCATGTTCTGACCGACATCGAAAACATGTTTTCGTTGCTAAAACTGGTTTTCGACCTAAAACATGTGTTTTCGTCCATGTAAAATTTGTCAAATGAAAACCAGTTTTCGCTGAAAACTATTTGAAAACTCACGTGCCACTCATTCCAATCGGTGTCTTCACTAGTTTTTTTCGATTATTTATCGAAGCAAAAGTCGTATTTTCTCACCTTTAATACGCTATTTCGTATTTATTGTTAATTGGCTGGCCAAACTAAAATAAGAATGAAAGTAAGAGGTTGCTAATGAAAAGAAAATGTGGGAAAAGCATTTTGGATTTGTTTCTGTGTAGCAAAACTGCAATCAGAGGATGTAAGAAATGTCAACGAAAACACTAACAGCCGGTGTGAACAGCCTTCACAATTCCAAAACTCGTTTTCAAAGTGTTTTCGTTGTCGGTCAGAACATGGTATAAGTGTTTGGCCGAGCTTCTTCTCCGATTTCTGGCGTGAGCCTTGATGTTGTCACGAAAAGGGGAGGAACCTACATATGTTTAAAGTTAAAGTATTTAATCGGGTTGATCACACTTTTCTGGTTAATTGGTTGTCTTGTTAAAGATTATTATTCTTTAGTGTATCTTGTTGGTGTAAACCTAATAAAACAATACTAGTTTTCGCCCAGCGGTTGAAATTCAACCTTTTAAATTAAGGGGAGATGAGGCGGGCCGAGCTGAGCCGAGTTGAGTTTAGTTGCAGTGATTGAAGTGAATTGAGGTGAAATGCGTTGAACCACAACACAACACAACACAACACAACACAACACAACACAACACAACA
>NW_023463578.1:0-13405 GCF_013731165.1 Rhagoletis pomonella | reverse complement strand
TTTGCCATATATACGTTTTATCGGTCCACTTGCAAAATATTCGCATTTGCTAAAGCTCCGCATTGATTATTGCGAATGCGAAAGCGAATGCGAATGTTAAAATTAATGCGGAAGCTCCGCGGTTGCGAATGCGAATGCGAATATTCGCAACAACCCTGTTATGTATGTAGCTCGTGCTGTGCTCGATCGTAAGCCTTTTTTTATTTTTTTAGAATAATTTACAGGAAAATAGTTTCGCAATAAAAATGTTTCATAGTAATATACAGCAATTGATATGTGTATGATTTCAATGTGCTCCAGGTCACGAATAATCTTTAATTGAGTCAAAATAATATGCTGGTAGTCATAAAATTATCCAAAATTTATGATTCGCTTGGGAAAGGGGAAACGAATCAAATGTTAATACATACATTTATGTATGTACATAGATACATCTATACATCAGTATGTATGTACCCCATACAAAACATCATGTTTAAGATACATTTGCAGAAACCATAAAAGTAAAAGAAAATTATTGCGTGCGTATGCTTACTTTATTATTTATAATTCCGACAGTTATACCTAAGTAATTACCCACTGGGAAAATAGGTAAGCACCTTGCGAGGTAAGCCATGTTTTCTTTCAGTTTTTAGTACCAAAATTGTCATCATGGCCAATGTCATCTACTAGTAAAGGGCAAAATGAACACCTCCGAAGACACATTACGTTGTCAGTTGCAAAATAACGTGCAGCCGAAGTTATTTCCAAGCACCGAACTACTCCGAGCGACTGCTCTGCATTACACGTAACTTACTTTGTAAAGCGGCTCAGAAGTATGTCTGATACCAAATGTACATTCTAAATTCCAACTTACATAAGGCGGCCATGCCTTTGTAAAAGTAAGGGACGTTCGGCAGGGAAATGGTAATGACTGCCAGGTGAAGAGTAAGTTGCTAGTAAGGTATTATTACGTGCTCCTAATTCCCACTGGGTATATGAGGCTCACATACATACATACATATCTACACTTGTATGTATACACGCACGTTCAAGAATAAATAAAACACCTACTTGAAAAAGTAACTTCAAGGAAGTCAATTGCCAAAACCTTTAATAAATATATTCCCATAACTAGGTACCTACATTAGGATGGTCCAAAAAAGTAATGTCGGAACCTTAACACTCTTACCCGCTAGGATTGTTCTATATTGGAAAAAATAGACCACTATTTTTTTATTTCGAAATCAATAAATATTTTGAAATCGCTCAAAGCGCTCAAAGTTTTCCATGCATTTTATATGGGGAAAAAATGGAATTCTCGTAGAAATGGTATAGAATTCTTGAAAACCAATATTTTTCGATCGGAAAACTCTGGTTCTCTTTAGGAATCTTTCAATAATAATACCCAATTGCTTATTTAACCAGTCTTTAACATTAAAGATTTGTTATTGGTCCCCCATTTGATTTGATAATTTTTTGGCGGACCTATAAAATATAGTTTCTATAAAAAAATTGTTAAATAAACAATTAGTTATTATCACTGGTAATCTCCTGAAGAGAAGCAAAGTTTTCCGATCGAAAAATATTGATTTTGAAGAATTCTATACCATTTCCACGAAAAGTTGTTTCTCCCCCATGTAAAGTATAGGGGTATAATTTTTCGGAATAAACAAACTCTAGGGGGTGAGAGCACGAAAATTCCGACTTTACTTTTTCACATGCATTTTTGGACCACCCTAATGCACATACATACCTACATATGTGTTTGTACGTACTAAAGATATAATCAGTATTGCAATCGAACGAATTTTTTTATGTGGTAGCACAAATTCTGATGTACGGCATAAATTACGATAAGGAACTAAATATTTGAGTTATAAATAAATTTGCAACAACAACTTAGTATTTCCGTGCAAACGATAACATGTGTACATAGGTACGTAAAACATGCTCTAATAAACTTGTTATTCGGCTTTCCATTCTTCATGCTCGCATGAGTTTACATACCACACATACCGTTGATGGAAAAATACGCACAATTTGGTTTTTTTTTTTTTACTCCACTCGGCAATTAAGACCAAATGAGCTGATTTTTAGTACTATTTGGCGAAACTGGATAACTAAAATGGGATATGATAAGCAATGAATGAAATCTGGTTAGTGGTACTTCGTGATAAGCGGTAACTGAACTGACTCAGGACCTGAACCCTCTAATATAATTCGAGGCTGCTTCGACTTCATCCGTGATAGCACAGATCTGTGTGGCTAATCTGGTACCAATTAGCTCTTTTTAAACTCAAATCTTCTTTTGGAATGAGTAGGCTGGCTGGAATGGGCGGAAGGACGGAGCGTTGAACTTCTACACGGGGGCGGGTGTATTCCTGGGAAATTCTTCATCAATCTTTAATTTAGGTTTCAAGATCACTGTAGTGTATGCCAGGCAGAGGTTGCTACAGTCAATTGGCTGCTGATTTGTGCAATGGCCGTAACGGAGGTAAATATCAACTCTAATAGCCAGGCAGAAATCAGGGCCCTGGGCTCGCTAACGGAGCTGGGGAATGGCCGACTTCGCTTTCGGTGGCGTCTGAGTATTTTTATACTTAAATGGAAGCCAAGCCACAGCGATATTGCGTGGCCGATGAGCTGCGCAGAAGAGGTATCCTCGAGCCAGTCGCACTACGAAATGAGTGAACAGATAGACCTCGCACCAGCAGGAGCATGTGCTGCAACAAGATCTTTCTGGCCAGGAGTGAACCGAATTATTATTGGGCTCCTAAGCAAAGGTCTTCTAGGACAACCCTAACTAAAAGCAGTTAATTAGGAGTACACCTTCTTTTTCCTTGGGTATTCCATGACGTACAAGAAAAAAAAAGCAAGAGATGTCGAGCTCTGATAAGTACTTTCGTAAACAGACTTATCATAAATGGAATATATAACTATAACAGGTACACGTATTTATGGACAAGACAGCAAATTTTAATTGCAATGGGCAGATGGCTCACTTTCAGAAAAAGTAGTCGAAAGAATTTGAGGAACGCATTTAGGGTTATCATTCGCCTAAGAAGTTATCTGGGCCCTCTTAAATAGAATGGCAACATCTTGCCAAAAACAGTACAACGCACACAAAACTAGTGAAACATAGCGATGTTTATTCGCATCAGACTCCCGTTTTTCGTAGGTTTTTCCTTGCCTCATCATGTCATCATGTCATTTATGTATGTATGTATTCGTTTTTTCTTAACGTTGAAGTTAAGCAGCGCACAGCAGTGCACTTGTTACCGACAAGGATTAGCGATTTGTTTACAATGGCGGGCATATGGTTCATTTATCAAGATGCAAATAGTTGGATTAAATGGTGCCATTTCCAGTTGAAATGCAGATATATGTTAGTACGTTAGTATTAAAACATTTGGAGTCACGTCCATAAATATACACGAATATATACATATGTATGTACATATTTTAACAATGACTGAGTACGGAAATTAAAACGTGATCTGCCCAACCCACAAGAAAGCGACCTCGGATCCATTTTCGTAATATGACGTACTATAAGGTCTTATCGAACATATTAGGTTTGTTCCACGCGAGACCGCGGGTACCCGCGGGTGCCCAAAACAGCCCAGAAAGCGTTCCTCATGCTAGAAAAATGGGTAATAGAGAGCGAATACCTTTCAGTTTTGGATCGTAAATGTATTCTTATTCGTGCCCAATACAGCCCGGACTTTTTTTCGGGCAGAAATGTGCAAATAGTCAATTTGACATAACAGCTGTTGTTTGTTTACATCCGATAGTAAATTTTGTAAAATAAAGAAATGAAAAATAGCACTAAAGTTTCAGAAATGTAAGTATTTGCTAATTTTATTAGCTATATATAAAATAAATGCACATAAGAATCATTGTTGATTTGTTTATTCTGGGCACGAAAAGTGGTGTTTTGCACTCCTCACGCTCTGGGCACTTTTGGCACGGGTTGACAAGTTTTTGACACTTGTGAGAGAGTAGCTTATTCTTACGCTCTAATTACCGAAACAGCTCGGAAAGCGTGTGGAACAAACTTATTGTATGAAAGGCTGAAGCCCACCGTCAACCGTCAGTGTAGCTTTAGGCTTGGGAAATCCACCATAGACAAGGTATTTACCGTAGGTCAAATAGGTATTTACCCCAGTATATCCTGTAAACAAACTGAGCTGTTTTTTTGGTCCCCATAAAAGACTTAGGGTTGCAGATAACTCTTTTTCGGGAATTAAGGTGTTGTGCAGTAATTTAGTGTGGTGAAAAATTTTAGCACCGAATGTATGACATATTAAAGATATTAATGATATGGTTTACAAGTCAAATGATTTAAAAAATATTTGTAATGCAATAATTTAGTTAAATGTAAACCATATTAAACGTAAAAACACAAATATTTAGATCTACTTCATTTAAATGGTGAAACATGTTTTATAATTGATAGGTCAATCTTCATGACTTGGCCAAATAGGAAGTCCAGTGATGACTTCATCCACAAAGTCTGTCACTATAAACTTGGTTACGAGTGCACGCCCCGATTGTTACCTGGCATGGTACTTCTCATATCACTAGGGCGCGCACACCAGTTGCTGTCTGCAGCTTTGCTCCACATACCGAGTGACCAAACAAGTCGAATAATGGAACGTGACGCTCCAGTATTCACTGTCAGCAATCGCTCTTGCCCATTCACATATCCACCAACAGTAAGATTGCTCGCCTTTCTGCCAATTTGCGATATGTAGATTATGAGGCATTCAATTACAGGAGCCAGCGCGCGTCCCTTCCTGTTGGCCCGTTTTAGTTTAAAGACTGATTGGGTTTGGTTTCGTCTCCTTCAGCCCTGCATTTGCGTGCTGCTGCATTGTTGAGTCCAATGAAACTTTGGCTGCAATCGCGGGCGAAGTGGCCTGGCTTTCCACATTTAAAACATTTGCCAGAGCCATTTTTTTTCTTTTTCGCGCCCAGCAGCTTGATTATCTTCTTCAGCGTTTCATTCGTCTCGTCCGGTATTTCCACTTCCACTCGATGGGCTTTACAAGCTGGTTTACTTAGGAGCACCGCCGTTTCACGTATCTAAGCATACGAGACAGTTTCAGCAAATGTTGGCCTTGGATTTGCATACGTCTCCCGCTTGGTATACATGTCCCTCATTCCGTTGATGAGCCTCTGGATTTTTACCCTTTCGAGGGGCTCACCAGATACGTCGCCAGTTCCAAGTGGGCCAACCTCCCGTAGGGATGTTCCGATATAAGTAAATACGAGTATGTACTCGATACTTTTGTTTCAATACCAACTACTTTTTTACTTGAATCGTTTTATCGATACCTACTTAGTATCGAAATAAAAGTACTTGTATCGAATCGATTTGAGGAAGTGCCATATCTTTCGGTCATATATTTTCTATGGAAAATAATTGCTTCGCTTTTATGAAAAATAATTGATCTAAGCAATGGCACCGCCAAAATCTAAGGAGGGGATATATTTTTACAAAGTTCAAGCGATGCTTTGTAGCCGTAACGTTTTGTGGGAACCTTTCAAGGGTTTAATTTTTTGTCTAAGTAATCGTATTACTTCTAATGTTACTAATGATCAAATAAACATATCGATACCTCAACTGAAAATATATTGAAAATATTTGAGATAGGGCGCTTTGAATTGGCAGCTGAGATAGGGCGTTTTTGTACCGAGTTCTGAAAGAGGGTGGTCTTGAAAAGTTTTCTGATATAAGGCGTTTTTCAATCCAGGAATAGGGTGCTTTTGAAAAGTTTTCTCAGATAGGGCGCTTTCAATCTGGCTGCCGAGATAGGTCGATCTACCACTCAGGTGTCGCAAAAGGTAAGTCACAGATAACGCCTTTCGCCTTGTTGCATATAAAAGGATGAAAAGTTATCGATATAAGTAGGTATCGATACATTCGGTTCACTCATATAAGTAGTATCGAAATAGGGATTTGAGTAAACTCATTTGAGTAGGTATCGATGCTTTGATGGTATCGGAACGTCCCTAATCTCCCGATCTCTGAGGCGAATTCCTGTAGAGTGCCATTGGATTTTTGGCAGCGATTTTCCAGATCCATCTGGTAAATCTGTCTGCTGTGTTCGCTACCTTAACGTCTTTCCACTGCGCCCATCAATGCATCGTAACTGTTTCTTTCACCCTCGGGAATAGTCTGCAAGATTTCCGCTGCAGGTGCTTTCAATGCAACGAATATCACAGCGGATTTATCCTCCATGCTCCAATGGTTTGCTGTAACCGTCTTTTCGAAATGGAGCTTAAAGACCTGTAAACGAATCGTGCCGTCAAAGGATGGAGTTCTTACCTTGGGAGCGCTTGTCGATGCAGCTGGACGATTCTGCAGAGATAAACTTCCAGCTCAAACACTTTTTCCTCGATTTTATCTTTCTTTCAGTTGCGCGTTGTCTCTGGCTAAATTCTCCTGAAGCTGCGTGATCTTTTCATCCAGCTGCGATGACACCTTCTCTGAAACCTGCGATGACATCTGAACCATACGTGTATCCTGTTCTTCCGACGTGCGTGTTACCTGCGCCTGCATCTGCAATGAAATCTGCAGCAAGCGTGTATCTAACTGAGATGAATTTGCAGCTACTAGCATGTTGATGTCCATAGTCGTAGTTGAACTAGAAGCCTTTTCTTCAACCTTCGTAGATGACTGCTCCATGTCCTTCCATGAACATATAGCCTCTTCCTTGTCTTCACCCTTCGTATGTCTCCTCGGATTCACGATAGAAGTCATACTTGTCCACGTCGATGCCTACTGCTTCCATAGCCTCTCGCAGCCGTGATGGTAACTCCACTTTTCTTCCGGAGTTGGCCAAATTACGCCTTTCCAAGTCTTGTTTGACTCCTCGATCTTTACATCTCGAATTTTTGCCATTTTGAGAACTTCCTCCTGTGGGTTTTATTTAACAATCCCACTTCTGACACTATGAGGTGAATAAAATTTCAGTAGCTCATGAGGCTAGTGAAATTTTTGACAAATGCATAGAAAATTCCATGGTACAATAAAAACAGGTAGAAGCCAAATTGACATCAAACCTACAAAAGTCAAAGTTTTCGGGAGAGTAAAAATAAAAATGAGCGTGTGTAAGGAAAAAGAAAAAATTACATTTCGCTGGTTGACGTTTTTGATTAAATTTGAAGTTTTGTTTCTATTTATTTATTTTTCTTTAGTTAAAATTTGTTAATTTGTATGTTGTTTTATGTTTTTAATTTATGAGTTGCAGTGTTGTTGGAGGGACTTTCCGGCATAAGGGTCATAGGAACAGCACTTGGCATCAAACGAGCCTTTCCTGTACCTCCCGGTGCATTTATGAAATCTGCTGCTTTAAAATGTTTAACGCACAGCAAGGCATTTCGCTGTAGCTCTGGCCCACACCTGCTTTCGCAACGCTCTTTACGCGAAGGACATTGAGGCACGTTAAATGGTATCTGCTTCATATTTAACACCACATAAAAAACAACGCTTCGGTGTTGCATTTTTAACACATACATTAAGTATAAACTGCACAACACTACAAAAATTCGAATGTTAATTAAAATTTGTTATTAACGAACATTCAAAAAAAAAAACAACGATATGACATTCAAAGCGTAACGAAATATAGGAAATAAATGAAAAACAAGTTGAAGTTTAAAGGTTTGGTTCTCATGAGAGCAACGTCATTTTGGCTTCTACCTATATTTATGTGCCTTGAGAAAATTCTGACAATCGCAAAGATTGTTGATGTGTGTAATTTTTCTTTAAATAAAAGCTTAAATTGCAATCAACGATGGCAGATGTTTTCTTAAAATATTAATTTCACTTCAATTTGTAATATTTTATTCCGCATAAATTTGCGGTTATCAGAAATTCACACAGCAGATTGGCAAAACTGTCTCACCTATGTAAAAATATTATTCAACAGCTTTCCCCATATAACTTTGTTACCGATTCGCACACGCCCTTTGAAGTTTTTTTTTCTTTTTTTGCTGAGGCCTTTCGCATTTTCTTCCACTTAATACACATGACACATAGAGTTTACTGCCGCCCTTGATCAATAAGCAGCTTGCTTTGTTGTTTTGTTGTTTGACACGATTATCACGAAGCTATTAATATTCGGCTGTGAAGCATGGGCGTAACATTACTCGAACAGTAATAAATCTAGTATTTCATTAATCGATAAATTTCTTCCAAAGCTGAAAATGCATCACCTTATTTTACCGATCGTCTTCACGGGCTGGAAATCTCGCTCGCATGACAATGCATGCGAGATCCCGTACATATAGACCGAAAATGTACGAAGCATACTTTTTTTCGCATACCGAGCGGTTTGCGAGATCGCGCATACTTCCAACTATGACGTTTGTGGTTTGATAGGTATTTTCTCATTTCGCAGAATTCTTCAGAGTAGAAAAATCATTTGTTTTGGTGGAAAATACAAATTTGGTCTGAAAAGCTCGAACCTTCTTTTTGTCGTCATTTTACAAATGAAAAAGTATGCTATCAAGTGCCCAGTCAACAAAACTCTATCTCGCTTGCAAGTATGTGAGGACCATGATGCAATAATACAAGGTGGTATCAGTTGTGACAGCTCGATTTGACACTGCCTTAGCTCAGTGGAATGAGAAGAAAAATGGGAAGAAATGAATCCCCATATGGGGGAAAAATATAAAATGTCACATATTCTCCTTAACAAAATTTGCTTTTTTATAGTATATTCGTTATGAAATTAAATAAAATAAGATAAAATACCTTTTTAAGAAAACAAAGTATGTATACTGTGAAAAAATAAAAAGCATTCAACTATATTAATGGGCAAAGAATAGTTAAGGAAGTAACACTGTTTCACGTAAGGCTGTCAATATGGCGGAATTAGAGCGAGAAGTTGCCAACTGATAACACCTGTATTATTGCATCATGTGTGAGGACAGCCGGTTAGGATGTATTCGTTTCTTTACGGCGCGTTTACATTGGACAATGCTGTGAAGACAATACAGAAATACGTTTTAGTTGTCAAAAACGCTGGTAATTGTCTCCGCTGTTCTTTTCTTTCTGGCACAAGACGTCAAAATTGTTGTCTGCATACGTCAAACCATTGTCCGATTTACTGTCTTCAAAATAATCAAGACATTGATTGAGACAGTTGAAGAAGTGTGCATGCATTAGTAAAAGAGTGTGCATGTATAATGTCATGACAGTATTGTCCGGTGTAAATCCTAAGTTAGCAAATTGCCATACTAAAAACATAGCGTTTCTTTCTTACAAAACCAGTAAGTTTAAATTTTTACTAATAACATCTTTTGTTTTTGCATTTTTCCGTCAAAAACTTAGTAAAAAATAGTTGCAATAAAAATAAAGTTTATTCTCTTCATCTAAGCCACCCTGTGTGTTACTGTCATTGATGAAGGTGCAAATGGCAACGTCTCTTGAGGACTTTCGTTGCAACGCTGCGATTTCATTTTGGAATGGAACACTTTTCACAACAACGGCAACACAGTCAGACATTAGACAAAAAAAAGTGAGCGAGGTACTGAAACTGCGAAATTCTTTCATTATATTTCTTAATTTTTATTTGCAAAATGCAAAATTACGCTTGACAAAAAGTGTGAACGTGAGCGAAGAAAACGAAAGAATTTCAATTGTGGTGTGAGGAATATTGTGCGCGTGATTTCCATTCGCCAATTTTGCAATTATAATTTTCGCAGAAATAAGTGCCCCGCGACTACAGTTTGCTTTTGCTTAATTTTTTTTTTATAACTAAAGTGTGCGACTACATCTTTTTTCAAATCTACAATTTAAAGCAACAAGAGCATTAAATTTGTGTGTTGTCAATTCCACCGAGACCACCGCAAAAAACACCATCAATGAAATCGCCATATTTCATTTTTAAAATTACATGTAATTTTTGTTGAGAATTGTGGCGAACACGAAAAATCAACGAATTAGGCAGTGTTTCATACAATTTGGTCACCAGTATATGGTTGGAAAAGGTTATAATTAACTACTTCCCTTTGTCTGAACTTGTGGTGAGGCAGTAAGTGCACAGCTGCGACGAATAAAAAAGTTTTGTTAAATTATTGTAATTAAATATTGAAAAGTAAACTAAATAACATAGTTAAAAGATGACTTCGACGAGCAACAAAAGTGATACACCAGCGAGCAATGGTGACAGCAACGCCGCTACGGGGAACAGCATGGCTGCAGGTAACGACAACGCAAGCTGTAGCGGCAGCATCGAAGCGGAGTACAATCGAATTGCTAATCGTCAGGGCTGGCACAGATTCTACCAGGTAAACAATAAACAAAATATGCAAGCAGTCGGGTGAATGCTCTGGTCAATTTTTATATAATTAAAAGTTAAAATGTGGCTCCATATACGCTTACCCATGTGTCTTGAAAGAATAATCTTTCAATGGAAAACAAATTCCCATTACTATTTGTAAAATATTCATTGAACAAAGGTTTGTAATCTTGCAGAGAAGAGATATATAGTTATGTTAAGTGCCTTTTTCTCTTCCTTTCAGTAAATACCTTCAAATTCCCTAAATTTCGTAAGATCCGTAATTTTCGAAGTTATTATATTATTAGTGGGTTTTAAACTCCGTCTTCCAATGAAATCTATCAGCAAATCAAGAAAAGGGCAAAGACAGCACTCACAAATACATTATCCACAAACCAGCTTGCATTATATATATACAAATGTGGACGTAAATATATTTGTACACCAATCTTTGTAGTACTGTTTACTTCTTTTTTACTGCTTTGCAGTTTGTTGCTGTGATTTAGCGCTGCCGGCCACGTTCAAAGCAGTGAACGGGTATAAAATGTTTGTGTGTAAGAATGCTCTACGCTAAAAACAAAATCCACAATTTCTTCCTTTCGCAGGCATTTCCTGGAAACAGATGAGTACACAGGCATTAAATGTGATGTGTAAAAGCCAATGTTACAGAAAAAAAAACGTAGAAGACTATGAAACTGCTATGACCAGGAGCAAATGGCAGCTGCTGCAACAGACGCCACCACTTCTACACACTAACCAAAGAGTTGAATCTACATACAAATTTATCTTTTGGAAATGAATCATTGCAATTGTCTGCGGTAGCAAGCAGACACAGCTTGTTGACATTTTCCTACTTAGCGAAGAAGAAAATGGGCTCAGAAAAGAGCATAAATGAACGGTATATTCACAAGATATCACTTATTAGATGAACATAATAGTCTCAATAAAGTTTTTATTTCTTCGTAGCGTATTAAATAAATATATTGGAAAACATGTATAATTGCACTAATTTAGGGCCGGCGAACCTTTACACATATACATGCTCTATGTAGCCACGGCGTGCCAACAAGAAATCATTACTTAGCACCGTCATTGGAGACATTAACTGACACATTATTCGTACAAAAATCTTTAATAATTAATTAACCGTGAAAATATTGTCAAGATACCCAACGCCAGCTTCTACAGACAGCTAATATGTCTGGTATTGAATTCAAAGTTTTTAAAATTTAGTACTGGCATTTTTGGCCAAATTTCCTGATGGTCTTTCTAAGTCGATTGTTCCAACTCTTTACTTGTTTCGATAAAGTTTTTATTGCAAACTCAGATAGTTGCAATCCAAAATCTTGGATTTCCAACCTGTCAAATTTAGACAAGTTCAGTTTATAGAGTGAAGTCACTTAATAAATTTGAGTGTTTTCGATAACTCATGCAATTCAAAACACCTCGATGAAAATTCTTCAATGACAGATTTTATTACCAAAGAAAACTCTTCGGTATCTATTGCTCCGTCTGATTTTTAATGTATGTCCAAATCGGATTACAAATTTTTTAAGTTTGGGAAACATTTGTAATTTTTGGAAACAATGGCCCGTAGTCATAGTCAAAATAAAGTCGACTTTAAAGTTAGTTGCAGCTTTTTTGACAGATATCCCATTGAAAATTATGTCAAAAATCTGCAACTAACTTTAAAGTCGACTTTATTTTGACTATGACTACGGGCCAATATCTTTACCAAAAACTTTCAAAAGCGCGAATGAGATCTATCATAACAGTTTCCTTAGCGCCTTGAAACTTTACGCTCAAATTCTATAATTTATTCATTTATTTATTCAATCAAATGGAATACAAATCCTTACTGACTAAAGCAAAGGAGCATAAATACTACCTAAAGTAATTTAGCAGGACACAACGTACTGTTCCAAATGAGAGAGATTGATCATATTCCGAAAGCGCATTTATCTCAGAGAGGGTTCTAAAAAGAGGAGAGAATGTCACATAGTTGGATTTCGGAATTCCCAAATAAAATAATGAAACCCGCCGCAAGTTATGAGACGGAACATTTAAAGATAACTTCTCCAAAAGCGTAGAGCAATCAACAGTGCCCTACACTATTCCAGCCACAAAAGAGGCAGCGAGGAATGAAGGCCTACTATTTAATGAATTTAAGCCAAGGAGTTGACAACGAGATGCATACGGGGGTGCATGCTCCGAAAACCTCAGGGAACGCAAGGCAAATTTGATTAAAAAAAAAACTTTTTGAATCCTTTCAATCCGGTTTGTATAGACGCACTGATAGGGTCGCCAAATGAAGGACGCATATTCTAACCTAGATCTCACCAAAGTAACATACAGAAGCTTCAGGGTATGGGGATCCTTAAACGACCGAATATTACGCTGAACAAAAGCGAGCATAGCATAAGCTTTGGAAATTACGTAATTAATATGAGTTGAGAACGTCAACGACAGATCTAAGATCATAACCGCCAATATTATACTTTGTTTGAACAGAAAGAAGCTTTCTGGTGAAAGTAGAATAGGAGCACTCACTAACGAGATAAACAATTAAGAGAGCGCCATGAGTGCAACAATAAGGCATCTTGTGAGTTTCTGATTACTGAAAGCATGACCCACCATCATTTATGAATAGGATAAATAAGAGAGGACCCAAGATACTACCGTGAGGGACACCCGAAGTAGCGACAAAATGATTGGAATGTATATTATCGATGGCAACTGTACAACACCTGTTGGAAAGGTAGGAACGAATTCATTCAAGGAAAAAGTATAAAATTTGCAAACCACGTGTAAGCCTCAAATCTTCGAATATCGTCATCGTCATCGTCGACGATCGTCAGCGCATCAGTAACATGGCTGACGATGGCCGTATCGTCACTTTTACTGACGATGACGACATTCAGCATAGGGCCGTATATTTGTGACTACGCCCATTATATTACAACGTAGGCGGAACCATGCTATTCACACAAAGCTAGTTAATAAATGATACGCTGGAACTCAAGAATCGAAAGTATTTTGTGGATTTTGTTGATTACTGTCTGTATTTTTGGCGTGAATGAGATCTATCTGTTATGATTATATGATGTTTTATTAGCGCCTTGAAGCTT
>NW_023463577.1:5797-13406 GCF_013731165.1 Rhagoletis pomonella | reverse complement strand
TGTTGCAAGAGCAGACGATGGTAAAATGTTTGTTGTTGCTGCTGCTGGCGTTGAGTGTCACAAGGTGATTTTATGAGAAATTAAGTTATAATGACATCGACAGCTTGTAGAAATGTTGCCAAAACTCATATGCTGATGCTAAAGAGTGTTTATCCCCTCCGTGGCGGTGAATCATTTTTTTTTCCAGTAGGTGGAGGAAATCGAATATGAAAATCGCGCTTGTTGTTGTTGCAACATGAAATTAGTTATTCTGCATAAGAAGAAAAATGAAATGTGAGTAAGTTGTAAATTATTGCTGTCAGTTGTTGACAATGAAAATGTGATTGTGACTTCTTTATTCGGACGCCAACTTTTTCAGTTAATTTCACATTACGTATTTATGTATGTACATCGTTTTGAATCTTTGTTGATGGAACATCTTAATGTGGCATGTTTTGACGAAATGACAACAGTGGGTGCGCTGCAAATCCACTTCTTGAGATAAATTGGTATAAATTAGTTGTTGCTTAGTAGTTGGTGATGTTCGCTTCCGATTTATACATTTGTTTTGGATGTCGTTTGATTAATTACTTTTGGTGCAGCATATGAAAGTGCTGTTGCATTTTCAATTAAATGTCTGAAGTAATGACTGGCATTTAAAAGGGCCTTTTGGATAACTGTAATTTACTTATTTTGACTTTTGTAAAATTATTTTGGCGGTATTTTGTTAACTAAGGGAGAACATGAGGTGACGACAGCTTATGCACATTATACATACATATATGTACACATATACTCACATACGAATGTTAGTTAGAAAAGGGTGCGTTAATGACTTGATTAGCATTGACAATGTTTAGATTTGGTTTTTAATCCCAAATCTTCAAATAATAAGTTTTGTTAAAGCCTGTGCGTTTGAAATCTTATTTCTTCTACAGTTACATTTTTCGTGGTTTTAAGTACTTTTGGAGTACCATACAAGTAGTAATCTTCTGGGCATGAAGTTGCAGTTTCACTACCATACTACCATACTCATATGCTAGATGCGGTAACCAAGCGGCCGGTTCGGACCTTTGAATTACGACAAAAAGAGAGAATATTTTGTTGGGGTCACTCCAATTTATTCGGTTTAAAAGCTCACTGAAGTTAGCAGCGTCTATTCTAGAGCTCTTGTTAATCGACTAGTGGACTAACAAAAGTGGTTTAAAAAAATTGTCCAATTCTTTTAATCGACTAACTTTCAATAAACAGTAGGTTTTTATTTCTTTTTAATATATATGCTAATTGACAGAAAACAAATAACAATAGGGGTTTTCTTCTAAGGTCACAAACTGCCGAAAAACGTGGTAAAATTATACATTTGTATGGAATATATAATTTTACTAGCTTAAACCCGCGGGTTTCACCCCGCGCTTTTATACAAATAGGAAAAATAATTTAATGATGTTAGATTTTATTTCTGTACCCATTTCGTTATAGCTCGTTATTTTTTAAGCGAGTTAAGGTATTTAGGCCGTTTAAAACTATGAAATTATAAAATCTCGTCTGCGCGCTAGGCATACGAAATATATCTATCCCTCTAAGTTTACCTTAAAATGTTTCCAGAAATACGACGCGTGAACGTGTAACCTTTTTGGAGGAGCCACGGCGAGTTCTAATATTTCCAACTCAAATTTAATAACCTGGCCTTCATAAAATACCACTTCTCATTACTGTAGCAAATGCCTCAAGAGAGCTTTAGATTTTAAGGCCGAACCCGGCTCTCCCTTTTCCATTTAATGAAATTTATTCTGTCTTCCACAAACACTTCCATTGATATGTGGCAAGAAAAAAGTAAATTTGTACTGGAAGTGCCACGCCCCTTTTTCTTATAAAACTAATCTTCTTCCATGAATTTAGAATTGATTTTACATACCCCAGTACCAAGTCCCAGTACTCTACCATGAACACCTCTAGAGATAAGCAGTATAAAACAGTAAATTTGTACGGCAGGAACAATGTCCCCTTTTCGAATAACGCAAATTCTTCTCTTTGAGTATGGAATTAATTTTGTATACACATCTCGGTGCCAAGTTCCGGTCCTCTGCAATAAACACCTCCAGAGATATGCAGCATAGAAAAATCAATTTGCATGGGAGTTGCCACACCACCTTTTCCAATAACTCTCATTTTTCTCCATGAGTATGGTATTAGTTTCACTTACATACATGCATACATATGTATTTCCATACCAACCTTGAGTGCTTTACCCCAAACATTTGAAGAGATATGCAATATGAAACTTTCAGTCAGTATGGGAGGTGCTACGCCTCTTTTCCAAAAACGTCCATTTTTCTACGTGCATATGAACATGATTTCACACAGTGTTGGCAAACTGTTAATCTGATTAACGATTAAAAATTAACGATTAAAATGTTAATCGCGTTTGGCGATTAAAATTAATTAGTCGTAATCAACTGTACGATTAATGATAACATTTTTTTAATCGTTAATCGCTGGCTGCGATTACGTTTAATTAATTTAAGACATTAATCGTTAATCCAATTAAAAATATAATCTGATTAATTTGTCTAGTTTGTCCGAGTTTGAAACCAAACACCAGTTATAGTAATTATTTTGTGTTGTACGCTTATAAAAAGCACGTAATATAAAAAAATAATAATTATTGTTATTAGTAATACATAAACTGGGAACTTTTACAAACCTAGTTTGCAAAACGTTTGTTGGTATATATCTTAATGAAAATGCGCACCAAATTGCTTAGATTGATGAGGAAACCCGACTTAGCCATACCGGATTAACTTGCTTTGTGTGCACAGGGAAATTCCAGCATAACTTAATTAATCACCAAACTTACTTGATCAAATTAAGAGTTAATGATTAAAAAATAATTTTTTAATCGCGGTTACCATTAACTGTTTAGTCGGATTAAAATTAATCATGATTAACAGTAATCAGATTGAATTTAATCGAATTAACTAACTAATTAAAACATCAATCGATTAATGCGAACATTGATTTCACATACATATCACTATACCGAGTTTCAGTTCTCTCCCACAAATACTTCCAGAGATATGTATGTAATATGAAAATTCCAACTTGTATGGGAGGGGCCTTGAGTTATCGGACTTACTTTCAGTCTAAGACCATCCTTCCGAAATCCGTAGTAAGCGTACTGAATTTCGCTCTGATCGGAAAACCGGTTAAGGAAGTGGCCTATTTTTCAATCCAGGTCATAAACCATCTTTGAGCAAAATTTCATTTTCAAGCAGGTGGCAATTATTAAAAAAGTAGCCTATTTTCCAGTCTAGGTCATGAGCTATCTCTGTGCGAAATGTCATGCAAATCTGTTCAGTCGTTTCCGCGTATTAATTTAATTAAAACTTTTTTAACAGGTGGCAACTCTTCCAAAAAATGAGCCTATTTTCCACTGTAGGTCATAAGCTATCTGCTTGCAAAATTTCATGCAAATCCATTCAGTCGTTTCCGCGTATTAATTTAATGAAACTTTTTTAACAGGAGGCAAATCTTAAGAAAAGTAGCCTATTTTCCAATCTAGATTATAAGCTATCTGTGTGCAAATTTTCATGTAAATCCATTCAGTCGTTCCCGCATATTAAATAAATGAAACTTTTTTAACAGGTGGCAACTCTTAAAAAATTAGCCTATTAACCAATCTAGCCCATAAGATATCTGCTTGCAAAATTTCATGCAAATCCGTGTAGTCGTTTCCGCGTGATGATTTCCCAAGCATCCAAACATACAAACTTTCACATTTATAATATTTATAAGATAAGATTACGTTTATGAAATAAGCAAGAAAAAATCCATTTTAAGCGCTTAGATAAGCACTAACATATTGGTAAAAATGCTTGCAAATATGCTCGCAAAACAACAAAATTTAGTGTACAGTTTAATGTTTTTTATTCAGTTTATTTCAAGGATTGAAAAATTTCAATGGACAATCAAATGTTGCTTGATATTCTCATATAATAGAGATCTGCACTGGTTGCATATTTTTTTGTTTGTTTTTTAAATATTCGTTATTCTTCAATTGATTGTAATCTTCTCAATAACCTTCCCGTAGAGACAAACCCTTGATTATTATTTTTGTACCGAAGCAGAAATTCAATGGAAGCTACGGGTTAATAAATCCAAATATGTTCCCAGTCGGAAAAGTAGTAATGCATTACATGCGTGATAAATAATATAATGTATTTTTTATGCGTTCTCGATAATATTACTGCTAACTATGTAATCAACATTCTAATATATTCATAAAGTTCAAAAAATTTCATATTAAAACACATTCATTTCTCGACACTAGGTCGAATGCCTCTTTTCTTAGGTCATCGCCCTGGGGAAAAAATGCATTTTCGAATGTGAAAAGGGTTGTTTTACTGATTATTTTTTCCAAAGAAATGGCCTTCTTCTACTATGATTTGCTAAAGTTTGTTTGTGAAGAGTACAAGGTACCCTTGTTTTCAACAGAAATATATGCCCGTTCCATTATTTCGGAAGGATAAAGTGAGACAGCAGGCTGTAAAATATCAGATGTCAAAAAACCTTGGACACTACTATTTTTAAAAGGTCCGTACTTAGCTTTACTCTTCAGGCGTTCTTGAGGCGCTCAAAATTATAAATAAAAAATTTTAAATTTTGTTGAAAACTTATTGCATTTTTATTAATGTTCAGGAGAGGAAAAAACTGTGGATGCTGCGCAAGCGACGCAAGCACAACAAAAACAGTCTTAATACATACTATTTTTCCAATTAATGAAGATAGTGACGAAATATAACTTTTGACGTATGATACAAATATGGTAAGTGAACTCTTTTATTGAAAACAGTTAATTTTGAAAAATTTTGAGTAGTGGCTGTTTTGTGTTTGTTTGTATATATATATGGTATTTGGTTGATATATGTATATATAAGCTAAACTTGTATAAAAAATTATAAATAGCCAAATTTTGATTGTTAATAAAACTTCACGAATTTAATTAGTTTACAACAAGGTTAAGTTAAATATTTAGTAGTTGAGTGGGCTTCCATGAACGACTTTAAATGTGACAAACCAAAATCAGTACATGTGTCGTCGTGCATAGTAAAACCTTTGCTACAAATGGTTGAGATAAAATCAGTCATTGAATATGTTGACACGCCTAAGAACCTGTAAAAACCGCAGAGTCGGAAAAGTGTAAAGCTTGTCAAATTAGTTGGAACTGATTTCATTTGATTGAGAACTATCAGTATACTAAGTATTAAGAATTTTGCAGGCACATACATTTTAGCGATGCTAGCGATCCCGATTTTACCTCGTAACTCGTTGCGTTCATAAAATTACAATCCCGATAAATACCGAAAAAATTATACAACGTTCTCAGGTTAATATTCCACTGTTATTTCATTTAATAAAATATTTCAGAAACAGAAATATATTTCAGTCTAGATATATTTATCGTTTGAAAATTATTTTTGTATAATATTAAACCAACTTTAAAATAGGAGTAGGTTATCAATTCGTCGGAATATTTTTTTTTCATATATGATACCGCATACCGCATGAAACTTTTGGATGTTTTATTAACGGATATTTTCGGCTACTGAAAGATCCCCATACACTTCCCAAAATACAATTTATAAACTAGCAATAGAGCAATATTTTGCGTTATAAAGCCCCGCCTTCTGGGGCTTCTCTGGTCTTATAAGGGTTTTATAGTCACCATTTTATAAAGAAATTGTTTGATTGATTACACTACCAATCGTTCTTCGATTTTGCACAAGTATTCCATTTAAAAACTCTTATAAAACGTTTTGTGTCATCCGGGTATGGAGTCGTAAATGGTTTATTGGTTAGGGTTGCCTATTTAAATGGATATTTCGATTAAAGATGTTCCAAACTTCTTATTACAATATTGCAATTGTTAGTTAAATTTTTCTAGTATAATTTACAAATATATTAATAATCAAAATTTTATCTCTCATAGCAAACAATTACAAAAGAATAACCCCAATCTCCTCAAAAAGGAAAGACAAATTCAACCAGGGACCTGATAGCAGCTTGACGATGCCTTAATTACAGTAGCTACAAAAATAAGAACAAAAAAAGTAAAGCAGCCACTGCAACAAAAGCCAGGACAAAGAACCACCCTTTTGGCAATAAAATCCATCATATTAAATGTTTTATTGCATATTGTCTCCCAAAGCGCGCTATAACAAACATACTCACATACATACTTATGTACATATACTTACATATGCACTCGTGTTTATTTGGCCATCTAGGGGAGAGTAAGCAAATCCCATTATAGTAATTAAATCAGTTGAATGTGAAAATTACATAATTACAGTGTAGAGTTCATATGTGCGGTACGACTACCGTGAGTATGTCATAAACATATTAAAAATAATTTACTTAACGTCAGACAAGTAGACTCCCTGCATACTCAAGTATAAAAATAAATTGATGGAGGAAATATGGTTGAATGTTGAGTGGACGCTTTCTCACATAAGTGAGGAATATTACATAGATGCATATTTTTGTGCGTATGTTAGCATTTGATGTATTGTTTAAAAAGAGTGTTTAGTAGGGTGATCTATACTGTAGTGATTTAAGTTTTCGGCCACCCTGCTGGGTAATTTTAAAGTTTATTTTTTTTCTCCGTATTCAATATACTTATTTTAAAGGCAAATTTCAAATAAATCGTTCACTTAATTTCTTCTTAACCAATTTTAGAACGTGACAGCCTTGGGCCACGATAGAAAACCGACCTATTCGGTTGAGGGTATAAGATGGGTCTGGTCACCATAAATTGTAGCTGCAAGCGGACGTCTGACTTGCGCAAGCTTTGTTGTTTCGGGATCGACTACGTAAAAACCCCGTCCAGTGAAAAATTGCAAAATGCAACGGACAGTATCACTTCTTTTGATGCCGACCCTAAGTTTAAAATACTTTGCTTTGGCATCTGTATATCCACTCCCTTATTTGGACACCTTCCCCTTTGGCCAACAGATTTATGTCCTTGTAAGAGCAAATGCTGATAACACCTCTAGCCAAGAGATATAATGGACGGTGCAGAATTTGAAGAAGACCATATGGCCTCGCAACATCTAGTAAAGAGAAAGGCACTTCGTAGTCGATTACAGTCGTTCACCTCAGTGGACGAGCATGTTGCCAGAATCCCCATCAAAGCGAAATACCTCTGGGCAAGAGAAGGACGGAGCGTCTATGGGGCTCTTATATTAGGTCTCAATCACGACGTACCGCTAGACGATTTTAGCATCAGGGTGAGCTAGGAAAAGCTCCAACGTTGGATAGCTGCACTCACAACGGCGGAAAAACCAAAAGCAGATGCGATGGACAACATTTTGACACAGCAGACGATAAAACGACGAGCTTTCCGAATTAAAATATAGCGGATTCATTGGCTTAGTCATAGCGTACGAACAGACACAAATACTCCAGGCCTCATCTGCGAAGGAACGAACATAACTAATTTTAAATAAAAAATTTTGGGAAACATTTTTTCGCCATTCCAAACATTACACCCACAATTTTACGATAAAGCTCTCAATAACGGCTACTGTTGCCGTTGGCGCAGTAAGTCGAAAATTCGTGGATTTACGCG